>NW_017160007.1:101906-108513 GCF_001652005.2 Ceratina calcarata
ACGTTGGACCCCAAGGCTGCGCCCCTTTAATCCACTCCTGATTCTATTGTTTTTCGTGTAGAACGAACGCGCAATATGTATTTCGTTATTCGAGGGCCCTTTGAACGTCGGGCCCCCTGGCTGAGCCCCTTTAATCCACTCCTGATCCTATCGTTTTTCGTATGGAACGAGCGCGCCTTGAGCATCGAGCACGGTCGTGTTTACATCGGAATCGAAAACGTATCCGTGACAACGACTGGTGGCGAAAAGCCACTCACGAATTCATGGAACAGACCGGTCCCCTCTGCTTTTATTTTTCCAGGAATTAACGGGCGAGTAATCCGCGCTCGCTTATTCATCAGATACACCGGGGCTCCTGCATATAAATTGAAAACTCTTTGTAAAGCGAGATTTGAACGACGATCAGATAGCGGGCGCCGCATTCGCGGGTAATAAATACCCTGCGAAAAATAAGGTAAAAAGTGAAATTAAACGGCCGCGTTGGTTTAATACCTCTTCAGATCTCGCGAACCGCCGAAATAAATGTGCCACGAATCGATATCGAAAAACGACGAGAAAAATGAAAATGGAATTGGATCACTGTTACCCGCTCGAGCGGGTGGACTAATGAACACGGGAATTCCCGCGTAAACCGGCTGGTATTCCGGGATCGATCGGGCGAGTTACAAAATTCGGTGTACCAGATTAATTAACGGCCCGGCCACGTTTTAGGGGCTGATACGCAAGATATATTATCGGTTCGCAGAGATATCGTTTACACGCCGCGGGAATCGATGTACAAGACGATCAATCTTACCTGCCGCATGTATTCGTGCGCCACTGCTGTAGGAATCGTTCAAAGGGTTGGCCGCGTAACGGAATATTATGTAGACGTCACGGATTCCGATATCCGAGTGGAACTATGCGATATCGGTATCATCAGTTCGCGTCAATGCATTTTATTAGAAACGTCCCAGCATCAGAATTTCCAACTACAACCATCCATCTTTCTCACCGGCTCCACGAACTCTCAACTTGAATTAATAATTCCAGGATCCACGTAATTGTTCACAGACCACAGGCTCGACAATTGTTTAATTAATAAGACCCTAATTTCCATTGAAATTATAGTTATTTTTTCCTTTCGTGGTTTACCCACCTGCAGGCTTTTCGGCCCAGCAAGTGCATCACTCCTTTTTCTTTTGAACCCTTTTCCTCACAGTCCTAGGGATAAATCCTACCCTAGGAAAACCTGCCCCGAGATAGTTGGTATCTTGGGTATCCGTTCCCATTGTGTGTCTAGGTCACATTTTCGTAGACACCCAATTTGAACGTCCCGCACCTCCCCGCTCACCTTGTTGAATGGGGTACAACACCTGAGCGATCGCACGAAGTCTTACAGGCAAACAACCGCAAGTCACCCATCCAAGTACTGACCGCGATTGATGCTGTTTAACTGACCATCGCCTAAGATGCCGACCTGCCAACTCCCCAAAGCGTCGGTTAAGATTATACTTATTAATATTGATATATTAGGAATGAACGATCGGTGAAGGAAATTCAATGGAGCCTAAAGTTCGCCCCGGAAGCGTATTTAGTTCTCGGTTTTCCCTAGTCCGGTTTACTCGGTCACCCGGGGCATTCTGCTTGTACCATCATTTTTAATTCAGCTTACCGCGTTCAAGTTGCAAGGACGAACGTAGCCCCGGTCGCTTCCGTGTGTCGACCCCATTAATGGCGGCGTTGCGGTGGAAGTGGAAAAGCTCGGAATATTTTTAATTGGACCGCAAACTTTACCGGCGCCAGGACTCTTGTCGCGAGTTCTAGACGAACGAAAAAAGCAACGCCGGGCTCAGGAATTCCGAGTCAACTCTGACCCGTGGCCCTAAAACATGCGATTCGTCCTGAAACCTCGTGTTTATCACCGCGTCGCGTTCGGTTAATTTTTTTTTATAGATTCAAGGAGAAGAGTGGCGACGGGTCGGTGGCCGGCGGACGTGCTCGTGAATATCGCGCGGGGATCCGAGCGAAGACCGTGTCGTCGGATCGATCGTATTTGCGAACTATCATCGCTGGGCGGAAATTAAAATTTGAGGCGTGAAATTGCGCGGGTCGACACGGAATTTCGTTGATTGGACCTTGTCGGGGATGGAAAATCGGGGCAGGTGCGTGGGACTCGAAAATTGAGAGCTTCATCGACTGTTGGCAACGTCTTTCAATTCTCCACGCCCTGTGCCTCGCGTCCAGCCGATTTCATATGCCTCACGCAGTCCATGAAAATCGAATAAATCGAATATTTAATGATACACTTGTTACGCATGTTACAATGTTACAGAAGACACAGTGTTACATCCAGTGATACGAATACACCGTGTCATATTTAAGAATGCTCACTTTTCATTTTTATTTCGTGTACTGTTCATCTGTTACGGATGCTATAGTGTTACAGATGGCACAGTGTTACAGATGACACAGTGTTACAGATGACACAGTGTCACAAATGACACAATAATGAATGCTCATTTTTAGTTTTCGTTTCACGTACAACGAGAATTGTTTCTATTCCAAACAGCATTCGAACAATCCCCGCCTAATCGGTCGATTTGTAACAATTCCCGCACGATCTGTGAGAAAATTCCAGAACAATTCGTCGCGTGGGTAGACGGTTGATACCAGTTTGCATTCGACTAAACAATAATCAGTTAGAAAAACGGCAAGACTCGCGGAAGGAAACGCGGTCGGTGAACGTGGAAAGAATTTATCGTCCCTCTTGTCGAGGGGCTCTATAAGAAAAATAAGTTTCCGCGCAATTTTCCGCGGAACGTGCCGCCGCGAAACGCTTCTAAATATTCACCGTGTAAAACTGTACACAGGGAACTGCAGAGAGGGGGGAGAGGAAAAAATAAACGGGCGCGCGCTAAAACCCGATGCATTTACCGGCGCCGGGCGGCAAGGGGATCGCGTAGCAGCTCGCGGCGGCACTGAATCCCGCGGAAGCACACCGCCACGCGGGATTAAATCGCGCATACGACTCGACGAAAGGAAAAATGTTTCTCCTTGACGCACGTACCATACACGCGGCCAGGTTTCCTTGCCTCCTTCCAACGTTCTTAAAACCACACTACGAACCTGTTTGTACGACACAAGCAGGCTTTCATACTAAATCATCAAATGCCACGAATTAATATTTATTTATAAATATTATAAATATTGTTGAAAGAAAATTTATTTATTGTTGTGGCACCTGGGTTTCGTGACACATTCAACGTGCGACGAGTTTATGGATCTTAAAAGCTCTGCTGCTATTCGGTTGACCCAGGCTCGGTAAATCTTCTCGAGGAAAGCGCGGGCGTAAATTAATTTAAAACGTACGATTAAGTGAGCAGGAAAAAAGGGCGCGCACCGGGGATAGGTGGCAGCAGCGTCGTAGCTGACGCAATAAATTCTGTGTATCGCGCGAATAATAATGCAACGCGCGAGATGCGTCGCGAAATTACGCCAGGCGGACCATCGCCCGGCGTCTGAAGCATAAGCGCAAATTAGGTGACCGCGACGACAAGTGTACCCGCGTAACGAAACAATTCCGAACGGCACCGCGACAGCCATTTCATTAATTTCTATAATAATCAATCGATGGCCTGGCTTTTCAAGTAAAATGGAACAGTGAAAATGAAGTTAGGTTAGCTTAGGTTAGGCTAGTTTAGGTTTGATTAGTTTAGATTAGGTTAGTTTATGTCAGGCTAGTTTAGATTAAGTTAGTTTAGATTTGGTTAGTTTAGGATAGCTTAGTTTAGGTTAGGNCAGGAGTTATTGTATTAGAAAAATTTTATTAGAAAATCGACAATAAGTATTTAGCATAATCGGAGTGGATAAATTGAATTGTTAAAAGGAGGCATATTGACGCGAAGCAGCAATTTCCTGAAGCTTACAGGAAGTTCGTTGAAAATCCGGGCTCCGTTCAGACCGCGACGTGCTTTCCACCGTTTCAGGAGTTCAACTTCTTGACACAGTTACCTCGCAGGGTTGGTGATGTACGTATGTATGTATGTATGTATGCACCGTCGCTGGAACGCCGCTTTCAGCCTCGTTATTGCGGCAGCATGAATCGGCAAGTTGCTCGTGCGGCAAAAATAATCCGTAAACATAGATCCGCTCAGTAGGGGACTTCCTTCCGTTCAAATCCCGCGCCCTCGCTTCCCTTCAATCTCCACTCCAACAAACCTAATTTTTTTAATCTACACCCTCAATACCTCACTTCAACAATTTTCTAAATTCATACCCTGATTTTTATTATAATTTTCATTTCAAGGACGTCTTTTTAAAAATGATTTTGTGGTAACAATAAGCTCGTTGATAAAAGCTGATTGAATTCGCTGGTGCATAATGTGGTTGGATTTCATTTCGTGACAGATTTTATAACTGGAGTTGATGAAGAGACTTGCACGTGTTCGTTAAACGTCGAACAGTGCCGGTGGATCGATGCGCTGTTACGAACAATGAGCAAAGTCTCTGCCGCTGGTATCTGTAACTAGGCATTATCTGGTTGTAACAACAGAGTCATTGAAAATGCTTCCTGATACTCGACAACACGGATCATCGCTTAACTGCAATTACTCCCATTGTCCGAGTCGTCATCCACCAGTTTGAAAACGGATTAAACGGTAAAATCGCGAAAGGCACACCACCACCAGGCATCCACCGTCAAATGATATTCCCAGAAACTAAGCCTTGACGGTGTAATTATGTTCTCTCATGAAGTAGAACCGATCGATTGATTGGGAGTCTTCTAATTGTGCGACTATTAACGACGAACGTCGAAATATTTGTCGTAACGAAGGTGTAACCGAGTAAACTCGTTAACCAAACTAGTCTTCTTTGAAGCTGGAATGAGGGATTGGGGGGAGTGGGTCGGACAGGTGAGTGACAGTCGGTCCAGTTTATCGCGAATTGCCAGCCGCCGACCTTTTCCCTCAAGACCTTCGCGTGCAACGATAATTAAAGGTGCCGTCGCCGGGGTGAAATTGCGCCCGGCCACGTGCCACCCGGAAATACATGCTTAACAGCCGTACATAATGGATGCACCGACGCCGACAGTCTCACGAGTGATTTCGTGTTACGGTGATTGATCGCTTCGGAAAGAGTCGTTAATGATTATCTATTCTGCAACGATCGTAGACCTTCCACAAAATTAGTTGGGGTGCCAGAGAAATTTAGGATAATTATCATCCCCTTCATGGGTGTAACGCACACACTGTCAATGGAGATTACGAATTTATAGGAATTTAAACGAAAATCAAGTGCAACTCGTTGCACTTCAAAGAGATTTCAAGGCTTCGTTCTTTTAATCCCCGTTAGGGGTTGGGTTAGGTTAGGGTATCAACCATTAACGCAATAAACGTGGAGCAAAAAAATGGCCAGAAGTGAAATATTGCTGAAACCGAAGGTGGGCTGCGGTTCTTCTAGTTAGTCCTATTAAAAATTTGCTTCGGCCACGGAGTAGAGGAACTCAGCCACCGTGGAACCAGGTATTAAAGTTGGTAGAAACTAATTAATACTTCGCTGACCGTTATAATACATTGACCTAATTAATTACACGGACTTTCGCGAAAATTATAATTAATAACGTCTATTGATTCCCTGTTACCCCTGTATCGTACATTTAATCGCCATCGTCCAACCACCGTCGAAAGAATTAGCCGATAACCCGTTTTTTATAAACACCGATTAAACACCCAGCAAAACCTGATGGCCAACAAATTGGCTCGCCTAATAAAATCTCCCAGCTAATTAATAAGTCAAGCGTTACAATTATTGTTACATGAATTACTATATTTATTTGTTGTCTTGTGTTGTCTTGTGTTGTGTTGTGTTGTTTTTGTTGTGTTGCTTTCAATCTGTTGGATTGTTGCTATTTGATAAATATTGCAGCTTTTGATTTGCGAATGTTTCACCGGAATTCGGAGATGCAATTTTTGAAAAAATTGATACAAACTCGGACAATATTTGTTTTAGCCAATTGGATCGTTTTTTTGTTTTTTGAAATCCTAAATTCCATCGGGTTTCGTTCGGTTCGGTCGAACAGGACTTAGCAATTCACCGGCATTGTTCCGTGGGAGCCATCAAGTCGAACGGAGCAACGCGTGAATTTTGAATGAATGCGTGGAAAAAAAAATTCGGAAAACGACAGCCGCGGTGCGTGTGTAACTTTCCTACAAACAAATACGTGATTGATAACAGCGTTGGCTATCCATCAGTCCCGGACGCTCCATTCTCGCTGACCAAACTGCGAATTTAACTGAAACAATGATGGCCACTTCACGCGAGCATCAAGCTTGCAACGGTGAAACCGAGGGATGTAATACAATTTTTTTACCAGTCCATAATCGTCAATCAATCATTAAATGGTCAATTCTTAAGGTGGCTATATTAAAATTATAATAATAATCGAAATTAATATCGTAATCGACGATTTACAATAAACAATCTTGTTTATTAATTTATTACTGGTGATAGCGCAAAAATTTTATACATTATATATAGAAATTGTAGGTATTGATAACTAATATAAGGAAAATTTTATGTATTTTTCTTCTAATTTGAGTATTTAACGAGTTACGTATGATTATTT
>NW_017160007.1:109232-119455 GCF_001652005.2 Ceratina calcarata
ACGACGAGACCTACAATTTCCATATAAAATTTTGTTGCTAGCGTCAATAGTTTACGAGTTATTTACGAAAATCAAAAAAACAGTTTTTTGCAAATTACTCGTAAACTATTGGTGCTAGCAACAAAATTTTATATGGAAATTGTAGGTCTCGTCGTTCCCTATAAAATGGTTCTAAAAATAACCTTCTAAGTCCATCCGTTTGGAAGTTATTGGCAAAAAACGAAAATTTCACGAAATCTGAAGGGGTACCCCTTGGAAAATTTTCGAAAAAAAATGAAAATTTTTTTTTCGTCAAAATATCGAAGAATGCTTTAAATAAAAGTTTTAGGTGGTACTACCACCTACAAAAAAGGTCGTACGCAATGTTCTTCTACCTCGAATACTTTATTATTTCGCTCATCGTCAATTTCTTACTTCTGAGACAACATGGCCTACTTTTTCATGCAGCCATGAGTCCCACGAGACTCTGGCACTCTGAGACTGACTAAGTCGACCCAGCACAGTCAACATAAACACATTTAATTCCTGAACAGCGCCACTGTTGCCATTTTCATCCATTAAAAACCTGTCACATTGTCCAGTTTGATCGGCGCAGTGTCAACAGGGGTAGAAAATCTCGATTTACAAATAGCGACCGAGGTTTTTAGTGGTACACGCTGCTCCATTAGCAAGCGCTTTGTCCCGCGCAGATGAAACCACAAATTCGATGGTCGTGTAACGACACGTGGTGGGAAAAAAAAGGGAGAAAAAAAAAAATAGATACGAGGAGGAACGGGGGGGTGGTTTAACACGTATTGTGTTCGCGTTAGCGGGGAATAATTCGCTGGAATATGGCGACGACCGAACGCGTCGTCATTTAGCCGAGGCATTGTTTTAATCCTGACCCGGTGTCTCGTCGGCAACCCCCGATGTTTGTTTCGACGCTCGGGGAAAAAACGCGCCCGGTGATTCAACGTCCCGCCCCGACGGGATTTACGGTACCAAACAATTTTTGTATTCATCGCCCGCCAGCCGCCGGAATTATTTTATTTCCGGTGTAAACGGATGAATTTAAATACGCTAATTTGGTTACCGAACTGCGGCGAGTGTCCGGGTGTCATTCCGCATGCCGAGCGAGCGAGACAATGGAGCCACCGCCACCATTTGTCGTCGCGCAGGTGTTGTCAAAATTATTGCATTTGCCATGGTGGATTTATTTTATTAATCTCGCAATTATTATAAAAATTTTGCGAGGGTAAAGAATGCGTTAGATTTCCGTCGGGAATATTTCTTGGCTCGTGTAACGAGCGGGAGAATTCAGGGCTCGTTGCACCCTCGATGATTCCACAGCGAGGGTGCATCGAGCGCGAACGATTCAATTCGGCCGTTCGTCGTTAACGCGTAACCAAACCCCGATCGGCGATCCGATGCAACGCCGACTGGGTGGGGGGGCGGTGGAGAAACGCCGGGGAACTTGATTCACGCTTGAATTTACATTTTAATTACATTACGTTTGATGGCGGTATTAATTTTATCAGAGCGACCGGCCGGCCGCAGGAATTCCGATATCTTCGACGGGGCTAGGCAGCGCCGCAAACCCTCGCGCGCGCCGCCGCCGCTGCCACGACAATGCGTCTGTGATGGTGCGCCGTAATAGATCAAAGCGAATCCGGCACGAATTAATAGTCCGGCAGGATGATCTGTCGAAGAATTATTGCCAGTCGGGACGGAGGAAGCTAGCCCGTGTAAACTCCGACCGGCATCCGAGCAAACGCGTCACGCGTTCCGCAAGGGTGGGCAATAATAATAAATGGCACACGGATTTTAGGCATTCGTTCAAATATTCTGGTGGGAAAAAGTGCGCTGCAGGTGAAAAGTGCAAAATGATTATTTCATTTCTTGCAATATTCATTAGAGTGTCTGAAATTTCTACTCTCTCGGTTTGGCAAAATGCAAGGCGACGTATGGTTTTTGAATTGTCTTGTGTTGTGTTGTGTTGTGTTGTGTTGTCTTGTGTTGTGTTGTGTTGTGTTGTGTTGTGTTGTGTGTTGTTTTGCGTTGTGTCTTGTTGTTTTGTTTTGTTGTGCTGTGTTGTGTTGGCGACGTATGGTTTTTGAATTATTAACGAAAAACAGTTGACCAATGAGAGCGCGCGTAGGGCCCGTGCTGAGCCACTGCCGAGCGTCGCCAAACCCCCACTTCTGTGGCTCAACGCGGGCCCGCAGGAGTGGGGATTCAGCGACGCTCGTCAGTGGCTCAGTGCGGGTCCTACGCGCGCTGCCATTGGTCATCGTTTTGCGCTAATAATTCAAAAACCATGCCTCGCTTTGCATTTTGCCAAAAGGAAGTATTGATCAGAAACGCCTCTAGAATCATCCTTTCTTGGCTTCCATATTTTTTCTGGGAGACCCTGTATAGAAATATAGCCACATGTCAGACATTATTACGTGAACGTTTGAGTCCGTAAGTACGCCATGTTTATTTAATAAGCCGTCTTCTGATTCCCGAGGATCGACTGTCGTTACCCTTTGTGCCACGAGTAAGAGCATTAATATCCGAGATATTTTCTTGCAAAACTTTTCCAACTGTTCCCAGGGTCCCCTCCTCCGTCTGTTAAATTGGAAAATTTAATGAGACAATCCGATTCCCCTCCACCGTGGCGAACATCGCCGTCCCCTGCCACGGTTCAACTTCGTACGACCCTTTAAAATTAATTAATTACGCGTAATTTCATTCCTTCTGCTACGTCGAGTTCGTCCAAATCCACGGCGAGATCTAATTACCCGGCACGTCGATATCGGCACGATTATTCGCCGTACGATTTCCGAGGGCCACGTATGCAACCCCTGTCAGAAGTCTTCTAACCTGACCTGAGTGATCACTTGTCAGTTTTAATAATTCTTCGATTTTCAATCAATATACGCAAAAATGTGAAATTATTTCATAATTAGAAAGACGGATGGGGGCGTTTTGAATATTTTAATCTTCACCGATGGTCTTGTTCTATTTTAAAGATTGCACGCAACTGGCGCGCTGTAATACGGGGGCCACTGGGAAGTAAAACCTCCCGGGGTACACGGCTAAATAGAATATTCAACGGTAGAAGGAAATTGCGATATTAGCTGCATCGATGTTCATAACATTATGCAAACGTTCACAGAGAGACCAGCGAGGAATCTGCCGTTTGCCAGGGTGACGCGTCTCACCGCGTGCGTTACTGTAAAAGTTGAACGAGAAACACGAGTACAACGAACGATATCAGCGCCATCGAAACGATCGCCAGCGAAATTATGGGATAACCATGGAAAATTGTCTCACATTTATTGATTTTGAAAACGAGGAGCAAAGACAACAATCTTATGTGAAGCTATGTGAAGCATCCATGATGAAAAGCTTAACCTAACCTAATCTGACCTAACCTAGCACGCTGCCGCTCCTTTGACCTAGCGATCACCGTTGAGGGGCCCACGTGGACTACTTCTGCCTCCTAAAACAGTAAAACCAGCAAAACCAATAACCTGACCTACCTTAAACAGATCCGCAGTCTACTTATGAGCCACAGACACCAGATCCTAACCTAACCTAAAGTAACCGAACCCGCAGTCTGTTTATGAACCAGAAACAGACCTCAGATCGTTGGTTCATATAAAAATACGAGTCAAGAACAACGTGCCAGTTCCCAGAGTGGCCCCTATTGGATTTCAGTGGCTCATTCTCTCGCAGAAACATTGTGACTTGATTTCCCATAAACGTTGGCTCGGTCATATAAACGGACAACGGTGGCGCGAGGGAACGACAATAAAAAAAAAAACTGCAGCTGGCGTTATTGAATGATCGAACAGTCGTAACGAGGTAGAGAGCCGTTCTACTTTCCGTGGATTCTCTCATTTTTAATCGGCACGCGCGTTCGAAGGCCTCCTGAACGTTATTTTACAATTCCATTGACCAGACTTGGGCGAATCCCGGCAAGTTCCCGGTTGGTTTTCGTTATCGTTCCCCCTCCCTGTTGCCGCGGCCGCGTTTCTCCCGGTAACAAAGAAACCCAGCGCGGGAGTCCGCGCGTACGCTAAATGTTTCAATTGTACGCGTTCAATCGACCGCCGTTACAGCCCGCGTGCCTCCATCCACCCCCACCATCATTCGTCGCCCGTGAAACGGAACGCCATTGTTTATGTTTGCATAAATAGCGAACTACCGAACTGTATTCTCCCACGGATTGTAAGAATATTTCCTGGACGAAGGAGGCTGCAACTTCCGACTCGTTCCGCCGATACTTGTTTCCGTTCTACCGTGAATACAGACTCTTTCGCCGAGGGTTCTATTTTAATGAACGGTTAACAAGTTTACGGTCAGAAGATCGTTGCGGTTTTTGTTAAACCCGCCATTGAACGGAGGGACGATTATAAATTTGTTAAACATTTATATTGGTTTTTTTAATTAGAAAATTATAATGGAGACGACGTCTGTCCCTGGATCATCGAACGACGAAAAAGAGTAACGAAACGTGGGAGGGGGGAAGATGCGGGTAGGGTCACGGTTTAGTATAAATCCGTATAGACGCGTGGAAACCTCCATGAAAAATAGCGTCGCGACCAAATTATTCCTCGCCCCGGTATTTCCAAGCCATGGCAGTGATTTATCGTAAACGAGCAATCGATACGTTTCACAAAATTTTTTAATCCCCCCCGCCCGGTCCCGGTATTACGCGGGCGGACATTTTTTTCCCTATCCGTACAAATAAAGGCTGGCCGGCAGAGCCGCGATATTCGATTACCGAGGAACGTCCGATGAAACAGCACGAGCCCAGTCCATGAAACGACGAGATAAACCTGGATTTGAAGACTCGCCTTAAAGTGCCTCATAGAAAATGCGTTTTTCTAAGGTATACAGACTTTTGAGATTGACTGTATAGCCAATACATCTTTAATATTTGGTAAGATTGCAAGACTTCGGTTGGGTCGATGGTCTGTTTCGCAAGGGAGAGGGGAAGGTTGGTTATCACGTTGTCTCTGGGAGCATTTGTACAAGTCCCGGTTGAAAGTAACCGGGACAAAGGGCGATTAGGGCAAATAAATGCTTCTTACCGTAGCAGGTTCCCCATTTGTCGGGCCGAGTCATCGTGCCGCGGCGAGTCGAAGACCTATCCTATCCTATCCTATCCTATCCTATCCCATTCGCCGACGCGGTGCTGAAAGGGCAGCTAGGGTATAGAAAGGCTTGAATAGGCTACGTATGAAATGATTAAGCTCGCTCGGAGAAAGATGGACCCTTGAAAGGGTCGGATAAGATTATAGGTTCTTTGGCAGGTATAATGGCTCCAGTGCCTCGTTTCCTGGATCATCACGTTACACGCTTATGAACTCGTTTCCATCGTTCAACGAAACTTCCTCGTTGGAATATCAAAAAATATATTCAAGGTTATCGTTATTGACAATCGTCAATGTGTTATGATTATTGACATCGAGTGTGTAAATTGTTGGTCGTTTAGGTTTCGACAGGGTATCCGGTGACGGAACACGAGCCTCGTTATTTATCCCTGGTCGCCCGAGGGACGCGTGGCTGATCGATGACAGCCGAGGGCTGCGGTGAGCCGGGCTCTTGAACTTTTTATTAAACCCAGCGAGGGTTAACAAGGAGGCGAGTGTGAAACGTGCGCGGCTCGGTTAAGTCGCGAACGAGCCGAGGAAACGACGACAGAGGGAGGGAGGGAGGGAACGAGAGGCGGGCGGGTCGTGAAGAGGCGTGGGTGGATAAAAGAGGGAAACATTGGAATAATAGCACCGGGCGAAACAGCCGCAACATTTGAAATATGTCGTCGGATAGGAAGACAAAGCCGCACGGGGAGACGGGAGGGGGGGGGTGGGTTTGCGGTGGGTAAGAAAGAGATATCAAGAAGTGAGATAAATAGGATGAGGGGACTCGATGGCGAGGTCCTCTCGCCGGCTGAAGGGAAAACGAGTGGACGGAGTAGTAGCGGGCAGGGGGGAGGGTACGAGTGGATAGAGACGAGGATGAGGTTTTAGATGAGCACGCAGATGGGGGAATCGAGAACCAAGGGAGAGAAAAGTGAAGTGCAGGGTGATTTGCAAATTCCATCATCCCTCGTCGCATTAGCCCCGTGTGCCTTCCAGGAAGAGCCAGAGATATGTACTTATATACGTGTATATGTAAGTACATACGTACCTACCTACCTATGTATTCAGTCACCATCGCGGCGTGATTGCGAGCGACAAAAAGACGATTTGCGGCTTTACCTTCTACTGCCGTGTCGCCACGCTACGCGCTTTATGCATGTACCTATCACTCGAGTCCGCGTTTAAATCTATCTTTAATGCTCGCCTTCTCATCGTATTGAAAAAGAATGTGGCAGGATCTAATAATTAGATAACAGACTTTAGCCAAACATTTCTGTCATTCTATGTACAGATTTTATCTATAATCTTAAACTGGTGATGAAGCTCGAAATTGGGACATTTGCTTCATCATGAGATTCCTAATGAAGATTCAGGCTATTAACCCTAGAAATGAGGAAAGCTTGCGTTTTATACTTCAGTTGTGACGTCACTCTGCCGACTGTTACGATGATTCCTAAAGTCGATGAGGACGTGCGTGAATTCGAGTGTGGTATTGAAAAATTCCTGGGGAAACGTGGATTCCTGGGGATTCGAGGTTTTCCACCAGCGATGACTATTTATGTCCGTTTTCAATACTCCGTTCTCCCGCTTACGTTCGGTTCTGCGTGAATCGCGTTTCGGTGGTCGAATGAAATTAAACGAAGTACGTCGGGGGAATAAATTGACCGAAATAATATAAAGTTAATCCCACTGAATGCGTGTTTCATATTTATTAACGAGGGGGGGAAATGAAGCACCTGGCAGCGCGTAAATATCGCGGTCTACTATTGTGAGGCCGAGTCCTCCTCCTTTTAGTATTTTTCGGCTTTCCACTTTATATTTCCGAACCAATCTGTGGAAAAATCGAACGACCCTGCGCGCGCAGTGGAAATGAAGCTCCTGGCGAAATGTTTAAGCAACAAACCATTTAGGGATGGGAAGAGGCGCAGGGATTAGTGAAAGGTTTCCGTTTTTATTACTGAAACAGACGTTTTTGACGAATTTTTGGAAAACACACACACAAAAATGAGGACTGCTGGCATGTTTCCGTCTGTAGGGACGGACGGTTGGATGCGACTTTTACTATATGTAGTTCCTCCGCTACTTGGACTGCGGAGCAGTCATCTAGCTGTGTACATATAGTATATTGTACGCGAGAACCCCTCCCCCGGGGGCAGCTGCACCCATCTGCCCTTTCAAGCCTTTTATTTCCCGACCCTACCCTCCACCTGTTCGCAGCAACTTTCGCCCCCCCTTGAAAGTATTCAGATACATACCTGCGCTCCTCGCTTTAACGTCGAAAACCCCGTCCTACTTTTTCCTACCTTTTTACCTCGGCACTCGCCGCGGCTAAGGAGAAGAATGGCAAACTGCGTTAAAAATGCATGCGTCCCGGGGTGAAAGAAATCCAATTGTCGACCCTGGCTCCTGTTTACAAATCGACGAGTAATCCTCCGTAATCTTTTACAAAGGGAATCTAACTACCCCACCGAAATTATTCACAGTTTCAACAGGCTACGTCCTGGTCAATAAGGATCAGAATTAAACCTCCGAATTAATGTGAACAATTTTTTTTAGGTTATGTCGTTAATAAAGAAATTGCTCAGGGAACAAGGGGGGGAGGGGGTGTACGGTTCCGATCGTAATTTTCCAGCCAGTAATTCAACCCCGAGAAAGGAAATCAGGAGGGTGTATTTCCGAAAGCGACTCTCAGTGAATTTTTCATCGCAGTGCACCCCATGTTCTTTCCAGAGATTTTTCCTTTTATTTCACTCACTACACGTTCGTTCAAACCTTTCATCGAGGCCAAGGTACGTACACTCTCCCCCACGAGTCTTACAGTACTTAGCATTTCCTGAACACTTAGGAAAATTTAATTAACACGAACGGATTGATAATTATGAATCGTTTCCATCGTTCAACGATACTTCCTCATCGAAATGTCAACGTATATTAATTATAAAGTTTCCTGATTTTTGTATAAATTAAGGACGAAGTGAACCCAACTCAAAATGATTGCTCTTGAACCTAAAACAAACCTAATCTAGTCTATCCTAACTTAAACGAACTTAACTTAGCTTAATAAATCCTGAATGTCGTTCGAGGATTTTTGATAGGTTCTGAAACTTCTGATGGCGGTTGTACGCGGGGACGCATAGCAACGTTCGTCGACGAGGCTGACCCAATTCTAGCCGTCGCGCGAATTCGTCAAGGAAAAAAATTATGCGGCATCCCCCGGGTGCGTTTCGCGTTCGTTTTCCACTGGTTAATGCCACGTAAACCGCCCGGCTCGTGGAAAATATCGTGCGACGAGCGAAAAAGAACAGAAAAAAGGAGAAATCCGCAACCCTTTGCCAATTGAAAACGCAAATTTCCCAAAGCTGGAACTTGCGAATTAAATGTGTGAGGATTTAGTAAAAGGTTTGAGTGAATTAAGAGAATAATCCAAGTCCACCTTTTTTTACAATGAAATAAATAATTATTATTATTGTTAAGAAAGATGGAGTATTCTCCTGATGATTTTTCCTAGTTTTATTATCATCCGTCCGGGGCATCCTTATTCGTTATCGATGGTTGACTCTCGGCGCCGTTTATTGGCCGGTTAAGGGTGTGCCACCGCTGTGAACGATGAAATAACTCGTCGGCTCTGCGAAATTTATACGACACCGTGATAAGCAGACAAGTTATTGCCGCCAGTTAGCAAGTGCCCGATATATGGCGGCGATAACGGTTCCTCTTTGTCACCGTGAAAGGAACCTGGCGAAAATGCCCGATTAACGATACGACCTAAATGAAAAATTAGTACCCCCCTCACCTAAATGCCAATCAGATTCGACGATTGTCGAATAAAGAGTCAGCAAAATCAACAGAAATTTATTTATTGTTCCATTTAATTATTGTTCCATTTAATTATTGTTCATTGAATTAAATATATTCCTGTGTGTAAAATCAGGGATGAAATCGTATGGTTGAACAACGAAGTTCGATAAATGGCTAAGCAATCCCAGGCAAGGTTCCGGAAGTCATCGTAAAACCGACAATTGTAAACGCTGTGGTAGTTAAGAGGGAATAAGGGAAATAACGTTGGGTAGAAAAATACGAGAGAGGCAGGTTCAGGATTGGCCCCGTCATTCCTGGGGTTTATCGCGTAGAATGACGGCCGGGCAAATACATTGCGACGTGAATGACGCGATTCAACGGGCGCTGCGATCGGCCGTCGAAATTTATTCCCCATTCAGGCAACGGTGTACTTGTTGAAACCCCGGATCGAAGGAGGCAAACTTCCGAGCTCCGATACCGAGTATGTATTTAGCCCCGCGTTTTTATCGCGGACAATAGAAACGAACGGGAACACCGAATCCTGCTGTTCAACCGGAATTTCATATTACATTTGTTAAACAGCGATGGTTGCTAACGTCTCCGGATTTTCCTGGGTTTTCTCTATTTTTATAGAAATTATAAGATAATAAGATAATTATAATAATAATTAATAATCATAATAATAAATAAGTGGGGGTCGCAGCGAACCCCC
This sequence comes from Ceratina calcarata, assembly GCF_001652005.2. NCBI lineage: Eukaryota > Metazoa > Arthropoda > Insecta > Hymenoptera > Apidae > Ceratina > Ceratina calcarata. The sequence goes on from NW_017160007.1 coordinate 118,857, forward strand.
TTCACACGGTTTATAGATTTGGAATTTGAAATACTGCATGGAATCTGGGTTATTAGAATAGTATAAGCTGAGTGCAGATTTTAATATTCATCAATATATAAATAATATTCATATTAAAATAATTGTGTATATTGTAATTGTTATCTGATTTATTTTACATAGCCATGTACTAATTTGCAACCCGATTGCAAATTGTATTTTATTTAATATTGAAAATTAACTAAATCCCCGGAAGCATTGCAGGTTATAAGAATTAGAGCAGAGGTGTAAACGTAGGTAGATAATTACCTCTGTTAATGGCAGTACTTACACGTGCGCGGGCATTCGGTAACGGGTCTGCTACTAATTCTACCGAACCTAGGCGTGGCTTTACTTTCGCTCGGACACTATAGGATTTCTAAATATACCGACGATAATTGTTGATTCGTGAAACAGCAAAAATTCTAGGCTAATCCAACCGGTTTTGCGTCATCACGTTTAATGAGGAATAATCAGAAATCAGATCTTCGTTTATTACATCGACGTCTTTCAAGATTGATCACTCGACCATGAATTCCTTTTTTTATTTAGCTTTTCATGTCGCATTCACAACAAAGTTA
>NW_017160007.1:121066-123607 GCF_001652005.2 Ceratina calcarata
TTAAATGTGATTTATGAATTATTACAAGGAAGGAGAATTCTGTATTTTCGAAGAACGAATTATAAATATATTTTATACAAAAGGCAGTGGGAATTATTTAAATTTGATTCAGCAAAGCGATCACATTTATTAATATCGAATTCCAATTAACGTTGTTTCTTTTTCCAAATAGGAAATCACATTTCGAAAACGTTGTAACACTCCTTGCTGGAGGGTGCTCGTATTAAATTCTGCCTTGAACGAATAAATTAACGATTATTTATGCATTAACGATTCGATGCTTGTTCCGTCAGTGGGAAAAACACGTTGCTTGAAGCCTCCCTTGAAATTCGAGTGCCTTTCCAAATATATATTATTTTTTCATTACATTTGTAGCATGAAATTTGTTAAACAATTTTTTATAAATTATTACCGATTAGTATTACAATTTTTAATAATAATATGGATTGTGTCAAGTGCGTTGGAAGCACTGGGACTGAGTGGAGGAATCTAGCTTTCAGCATCGATTCGAGAGCGTTAACCGCACGAAAGCCTCGTCGCCGTAATCGTTCCAATTTCGCAGTCGATTTATAATTCGTTCCAGCCAGGTCGCACTTGGCTTACCTCGCAAGCATCGAGCTTTCAAACGCAGTCAACAGTCGCCACTCGTTCTCCATATTCGAAATCGACCCCAGTTTCAGTCCCCGAAACAACAAATCTTCTCACCACCCGCCATTATTATTAATTTATTCATAAAATATTCATTCTTTTATAACAAAGTCTCATTTAAGTTCCAGATGACATCATTTCCGTTTACCTAATACAGACACTAGGTTAGGTAAGGTCAGGTTAGGTTAAGAATCTCCATTGGAATGCAGATACATTAGGTTAGGTTAGGATTCGAGCCTCCATTGGAAAGATCGAAAGTAATGGCCGAAGGTAGCCTGTATTATTATTTTATTCATAAAATATTCGTTCTTTTATAACAAAGTCTCATTTAAGTTCCAGATGACATCATTTCCGTTTACCTAATACAGACACTAGGTTAGGTAAGGTCAGGTTAGGTTAAGAATCTCCATTGGAATGCAGATACATTAGGTTAGGTTAGGATTCGAGCCTCCATTGGAAAGATCGAAAGTAATGGCCGAAGGTAGCCTGTATTATTATTTTATTCATAAAATATTCGTTCTTTTATAACAAAGTCTCATTTAAGTTCCAGATGACATCATTTCCGTTTACCTAATACAGACACTAGGTTAGGTAAGGTCAGGTTAGGTTAAGAATCTCCATTGGAATGCAGATACATTAGGTTAGGTTAGGATTCGAGCCTCCATTGGAAAGATCGAAAGTAATGGCCGAAGGTAGCCTGTATTATTATTTTATTCATAAAATATTCGTTCTTTTATAACAAAGTCTCATTTAAGTTCCAGATGACATCATTTCCGTTTACCTAATACAGACACTAGGTTAGGTAAGGTCAGGTTAGGTTAAGAATCTCCATTGGAATGCAGATACATTAGGTTAGGTTAGGATTCGAGCCTCCATTGGAAAGATCGAAAGTAATGGCCGAAGGTAGCCTGGGGAACAGCGCCGTGAATCAGGTTTATGAGCGAGGTGTACCTAATTTCGGGTTGTTCCGACGTTGTCCGTGTTTTATCTAAAATAATCGCGCCTACCTCCTAACAGCAGTCGCGTGAGCGCACGCGAAAACCGTCCGCGGGCCGTGCATCAAAATATTTATTGCGCCCGCGTTATAAGCTCGCCTCGGCGGCCGGTGAAAAATATAATCCGTTTAGATACTGCGAGGAGGCCGCTGATTTACAGCCGCGCATAAGTCCGGGGAAATATCCTACGCAATTTACTCGCCGTTTAAATAATCCTCGGTCCCCCGTTTGGTCCCCGGGATTTACGCTAGCTCGTCGAATCTTGATCAGATTCGAATCGTCTTTAATTACCATCAATTATGTATAATTAAAAACCAACCGCTATATGTGAACAGTTATGATTTGTTGCGCCCAAGCACGAGAATCTTCCGCCGCCTAGCGTGTATATCTTACAATTGTTATTAAAGACTTCAAAATATTTGACTCGATGTTGGTAGCATTGAAATCGTGTTCTATACCCTTAGAGCATATACTACATGGAGGAAGCACGCCTAGGGAAAAAGTGTAGACAACGGTGAGAGAGAGAGAGATGATGGTTTGGGTACTACTTTTCTCTCTCGCGTACGCACGTGATTTCGCGCCCTTTAGGATAATTGGTGGTGACTTCCCCCTCTATCTATACTGTTAGACAGAGAGAAGGAGTACCCAAAACTATTACTCTCTCTCTCACCGTTATCTACACTTTTTCCCTAGGCGTGCTTCCTTCATGTAGTATATGCTCTAAGTCTATACCTGAGTTCAGGGATCTCGTAACTTTACGTGCACGGCTCGCTTCCCCTCTTTTTCGCCCGTATTTCGATCCCCACTACTATTCCCCTCATGCGTGCTCATGCGCATTCGCGAAGCTCTCATCAGCGCTACCGTGAAAATCACTGCATACCCCCACCAACTATTGGTC
>NW_017160007.1:123776-124731 GCF_001652005.2 Ceratina calcarata
CGAATCCTGACATGACCTAGCTATTCGTATTTTACATACAAATAGAAATAAAAAATATTGCAATTATAAATAATAAATAATAATTTTTGGAATTGGCAAAAGTGCGACACAAAATCTTTGAATTCGACTAAATGGAGTTGAAAATCAGGCCGTAGGTTTCTGATGGCGACCTGTACATACCAATAGGTATCGGCGATCAGCATTCGCGACGTGTACATCAATTAACGTCGACGCGACGGGCTGGTTTGACGGGAAGGTGTGGTGGGGGCGTCGTTGGTTAATAACGGCGCACCGCGTCACTACTTGCTAATGGTTTTCTATTACCACCGTCGGAATAATTAGCTTATTACAAGTGATCGCGGGCTACCTGTTGCCCGCCGGCTGCTATTTAAAGTTGCTAACAACTGCGCGGGGGGGTACGCGCACGAAATATGTAATTAACCGGCCGAACCCATCGTTCGTTCTAACCAAACCGCGCCCGGCTCTAATTAAAAGTAATGCACCCACGCGGCTTGCTTCCCAGCTTTGTTACACTCGATACCATCGATCGATGCATTCAATAAAATTTTACCAACTTTCCTGGCTTGAAAATTCCCTATTAAATAAAATAACGAATCTAGGGAATAATCGTTGAGAAAGATTCTAACTTTTTTTTTTTAGGAATTTGGTAGCCTAAAAAAATGTACAATTTGAAAAATGTTCTAATATGTTAGACGAATTTCTCTGCTAGGGAATTTCCAAGTTGGTACGCTGTGCTCAGACTCAGAGCGTAATTCAATGGTAATTTATGGACTAATTAAACGTTCGAACTTGCCCGCGCAAACAATCGAAGTTTCATCGTCGAAAGTAAGTCGACGTGGTGGGAGTAAAAAGAGGAACAGCGGGAACGGTAATCGACAAGATATGCGAAACCGGAAGAGGAGATTTTATTTAATATTCCAATTGCATGGAATAT
>NW_017160008.1:0-6073 GCF_001652005.2 Ceratina calcarata
TAGTATGGTACACTGTATAGTATGGTACGCGGCAACGTGCGCGTCGATACCGTTGAACGGGCACTATTTAATCAAGCGATTCTCTGTCTGGTGTCCCGTTCCCAGAAGCTTGCCTAGAGATCTTGAGATGTTCACTGAGTAGATGAACTATAGTCTTTAACTATACCCACGATCCGTAATAGTAGAACATCGAGAGTTTAAGGATTATTTTATAGCTTGGGACCAGCTCCGGCTTGTGTTAATTTTCTCTAGGGGAAGATTAAGAAATAGTAATAAATCTGTCTTTTTTGCAATGCTTGATCTGGCAATGATTCTGCTAGATTTCGATAGAATTTTGACGTTTCAAAATGAAATAGTACATTGTGTACCTAGGGCGCAAAATAGGGCATTCTAGCACTGGCACGAGGGCGACAAATTGGCACGAGGGCGACAAATTCGCACGAGTGACTGAATGCCCTTTGCGCCCGTGGTGCACATACTATTTTTTGACACTCCGGGCGCGAAATTCGGTTTCTCGTGCAATTGTTTCTAGGGCGGGAATGTGCTATGTTGCGCCCGCTAAACATGCACGAGAAACCGAATTTCGCGCCCGGAGAGCTTGGGACCAGCTCCGGCTTGTGTTAATTTTCTCTAGGGGAAGATTAAGAAATAGTAATAAATCTGTCTTTTTTGCAATGCTTGATCTGGCAATGATTCTGCTAGATTTCGATAGAATTTTGACGTTTCAAAATGAAATAGTACATTGTGTACCTAGGGCGCAAAATAGGGCATTCTAGCACTGGCACGAGGGCGACAAATTGGCACGAGGGCGACAAATTCGCACGAGTGACTGAATGCCCTTTGCGCCCGTGGTGCACATACTATTTTTTGACACTCCGGGCGCGAAATTCGGTTTCTCGTGCAATTGTTTCTAGGGCGGGAATGTGCTATGTTGCGCCCGCTAAACATGCACGAGAAACCGAATTTCGCGCCCGGAGGGTCAAAAACAATTTTAACCTAGCAACGTGATAATTCGGCCTGTACGGGCATCGATGTCACCGAGCTCACAGAAAGGTAGATAACGCACCGACAGTGCCTGAACAGAGATAATAGAGAATTCACTGGCAGTAAATAGAATTCAGTACAACAAAATCTACATAAACTACCGATAAACACGTGAGCAAAGCGCCTTTTTAAACTTCGTTCTTTTTAACGACGCGGTGTTCGCATCGTTGACAGTTGAACCGGTGAACCATCGGAGTTTACACAATAACCGGTGCACGGGTATCGAGGCTTGGACGTAGTTCGAACGTAAGCGACAACTGGAATGAGAATCCTGTGGTTGTGAAGTGTGAACAGTTCGCGACGATATTCCGTGCAACGCGTCGTTACGGTTGAAATCGACGTATCGGCAAGCGACCTTATTTCCTTAAAACGTAGCTACCAGCAAGCGTTGACCGAGCTCCATTTCTGTGCTAGCAGGTTTCACGTGCTCCGCTACCGTGATTCATATAACCGTACGTCCAGAGGAGGAAAAAAAATCACAGCGATTTCTGTCACTCTCATGATCGATTTAACGCGTTCGGAGTATTGCGGATCGATTGGGAAAATTGGAATACGTCAGAAAACCTCGTTTCGCTGTATTTTCTCGACGCGAGTTCGCAGAATCCTTGCCCAAGGACTCTTAACCGTCTCCTCTTTCTCCCCCGATGCAACCGGGTTCTAAATCGGGAACACGGCACATCGAGTCGAAAGTTGAACGTTGCACAACAATCCGGTGGTCGCAATATCGCAATATCTTCGTCTTACATGGCACGCGGTCTATGTAAACTGTCTAAACATAAGCGTGCTCCAGTATCCAGAAATGCTGTCGCACGCGTGTCGAAAGTTTGGCTATTTTTGACACCGTTCTACTCAAAACCCGAATCACGCCGGCAGTTTTGCAAGTCGATTCTCCGGTTACGGAACGTTTACGGAAAGGAGCGCGGACGGGTTCAAATTTAACGGGGAGACTGTACCGCTCTCGGAGTTAATCCAGCGCACCGCGAGGAAAGTGAGAGCACCACCTTCTCGATACGGGCCGTGTGCACGGCTCTCCGTGCGTAAGTTCGCAGCGTTTTGCTACCGTGACGATAATGTCGCGCGCAAGAAACGCGACGGAGCCGATAAAGGGATAAAGTTAAAAGTACAGACACGAATGGTCGGTGTCCCGAGCGACCATGATACACAAGCGGAATAGAACGAAGCGTGCTATATGCGCTCGCCGAGCTGAACTTGTTGCTAAGGCCGCGCGTAGCGCGCGACAAATCTGTTCAACCTGTCACGGTGACACAAGAGTTCTCACCATACGAGACTCGAATTCGCGGGTTTCGCATGGAGAAACAAGATTAAGTTTTAACAATGCAATCGATATCGTGAACTTACTTGATCAGGATCCTCCAAAAGCAACCGAAGCTGGAGCCGTTTGGCACTTCGCTCGCGTACGATATAGTCATTTCTCGGCTGACCAGGTGTACTTTGACCCGTTTCTATCTCTCTTGGTATCACTTGTACCAATTGTTTAACGATCTTTTATAGTTAGTAGTAGCTCGCACCGTGCTCGTTGGTGTTTCCGGTGGAGAAGCTAGATAAACACTCGCGCACATGCGGCGCGCGGGCCGCCCGATTCTCTTTTCGATCGTCTCGGATCGATCCTCGGATTCGGCCGGGTTCTATCAGGTGGTTCGGTTTACCATCAGGAAGCTCCAAACACGATTAGACTGAACCAGCTGACCAGACGGACTGACTGTCTGGTGACTGAGCTCCACTGACAGACGACAGGACCAACGGAGAACGGGGCCCGGCTGCCACCTCCACCCGGGCCTCAGTGCCGCTCGCACCTGCCTCATTACCCTACTCTTTCACCGATTTCTTTCTCATCCTTCGCTACAAGATCCTCCATTTAACTTTTTCCTCTTACTGCATTCTATTTTTGACTTCGTTACAAAATCTCTGGTATACGGGCAAGTGGCATTTACTGAAAGTTTCATTCAAAATCGAATACGTATAAACATTTGTCTTGTTGAGCAAACAAATTCTTGTTGGCAAAACATTTCCCTTGCTAATTACGATTCTCGGAGCCGCGTCGATACCCCGAGGCACGCGTCCCGAACGATTCCCAAGAATCTCCAATGGCCGAAAGGATTCGCGTTACGACACGATTCACGATGAATTCTTGAAAAAAATCAATGAAACGCCTCGCCTTTCAAATGATCTGCTTTCGAACCGAGTAAAAGGAGAGCGTTTCTGCTCCCGACGTCTTCGTTTGATATCAACTGCGATTTACACATTCCTATCCTTAGGTTCCGTGGCGCCGCTTTAATTAGTCGTTTATAGTATTATTATGCCACTATTAAACTCTCCGACGCCGCGAGGAACTGTGGTAATAATACTTGTCAAAGTTCTTCGTAAGTCTGGACATTAAATTTTTAATGATTTCTCCGTTCCCGGAAGATCGAACGCCTAAGAACTACTTAGCGTTCTTCGAAAAACGGCGCCGATTCTTACGGCACTGTTCCCATTCGAATGCCGTAACACCGGACTCGTGTTATCGGTTCACCTGAATACGACATCTTGTGACCGGTTCCCGCACTGCTCTCTCACCTTGCCGCGGCCTAGCCTGCGGCGGAATTCCGACGTTCTGGTACCATCCACCGGTCACCAGACGCTATTTGCACGCACGCTACGGGAAAACGCGACCCGCCGCGCGACTCCGTGACACGGTTTTCAACCCTTCGATCGATCATTTAATTTCGTATCAAGCGACGATTAAGATAAGAATCGTAATCTTGCGTGAGATCATAGCTATCTTAATTTTAAATAAATCATTATTCATATGCTAGCGATTTGCGGAATTTCTTGGATAAATTTATTCAAGGCGCACGTTCCCGTTTGATTCTCGGACAGACGCACAGAAACCGGACCAAACTTTCTGGAAATTCCGTGAACATCGTGAGATAGGTCATTGACGTCATCGAGTTAAAACCAGCATCCGCGATTTATAGGTGAAATGAAAAAGACACGTAAGAAGGGAAGGGGTCTTCGCCGCCGCACGTGCTCGCTTCGTGTAATGAAACCGGGCTCCGGTTGCAAGCGAGTTTTAATCAAGGAAGTCGTCCGTACATTTAAACTCGTTAGTTTCTCGCCCGGCGACGACGTCGGTACGGAACGGGGTGATACATAAATCCAGGTTATATATTTAACGACACTTTTTACACGAGGGTAACACAGGAAACTGGTACGAAATAGTACAATACAGTGTTTGGAAAGGACAACGTGGAACTGATCACGATATTTTAATATCCTTTTGCACGTCGTACACGAGGTTCGCTGATGTCCGGAACAATTTTTTCTCGAACTCCGTGATACGCATTCGGACGATGTTCGTTACGCCGTTCTCGCCGAGGGTACATGGCAGGGACAGGTACATCTCGTGGCAAACGTCATGATGACCCTGCAAACATAATTTTCCTGTATTATACTAATTAGCATATGATTTGTAAAATATGAATTGTATAATTTTTTAACGATTGGTCATTATAATTTGGACAGTCATTATTAATTGACTGCTTCAATTTGAGCCGATTATACTTAATTTAATTTATGCTCAACGTACGAACGACAAAGAATTGTTGCTAATTGGAGATAAGAAACGGTAGCGATCTTTTATACCTGAATCATTGTTGAAACCGGTATTACTCTCTGCGAGTTACTCAGAATAGCCCTCACGATGTCAGCAGTCGAGAGACCGACTGCCGTGTTCGTGTATCCTTTCAGGCATCTCACCATCGGCCCACTGAAACCAATCGGAAGTTCATCTTATTTCTGCCTTCCGGTAGCATAGAGGAAATTGCGAAAAAGACACTCACAGTCTGATTACTTCCTTAGGAATTTCGAACCATCGTTCCTCGTCGGTCTCGAGACCAATATTTGGCAGGATGTCGCGAAACTGAACGCCCGCAACGTTCACTCCGGACCAGAGCGGAACTAGGAAATGTAGATTCAGATTAATTTAAATACGCGTGATATACGTAACTGTCTTGCTTTCTCCTTCGGCAAGACGCGAAAAATTAGATCAGCTCGTACTCGCGTTGGATTCGTTTTATACCCGGACGAAAGTCTTCGTACATCTCAATATTTGAATATTTATTCTTATTAGTAATTAAGTATTAATTAATGAATGCATGAAGCATGAGGGAGGGAAATAAATGAAAGAACTAAGATCTAAACGATTTTTATCGTAGAATTCCTTTGGGTAATTGAAATGAAATAAGGGATGTTTTATTAACACTAGAACTACCAACTTTTTTATATATGCATTTCTCCTCTCAAAACTGGTAGTCATTTTAACTGGTAGTTCTAGTATTAAAATAATGACAAGATTTATAAAGCTTCTTGACTGGACTCACCCAGAGATTCACCGTGCTCGCCTATAATCGTCGCGTGAACGGACTTCGGTGCTATCCCTATGCGATCAGCGATTAAATAACGAAACCTCGCAGAATCGAGAAGAGTTCCACTTCCGATTACACGATTCGCCGGTAATCCGCTCACTTTCCACGTAACCCATGCCAAAATGTCAACTAAAAGTAAAAGTTCCTTTTCTAATCGCGGTTTAATTCATTTGAACCCAAAGCTAAAATAGGAAATACATTACATATAAATGTTATAATCAACATTTCTATGTATCGTTCGAATTGTCTATTATCGTACGCAAGAAAAATGTATGTCCCCTCTGATTTTATATAATAAATTTTGTTTTATGTCCTTTTTTTTTTATTCTAAAACTCCACCTGGGTTACTGACAACCAGGAACACCGCGTTTGGACTGTAACCGGTCAGAATCGGTATTATGGTTTTCATTATCTCCGCATTTCGTTGCGCCAAGTCCAATCGTGTCTCACCCTTAGATGGCCTCACACCCGCACATATGACGACCACTTTTGAATTACTCGTGATACAGAAGTCTGAAACGATGTCCGTTCATTTACAATTAATTAATACTTGGATTATGGCAAAATATAATATTGACACGAGAAAGACTGAAACTTAGTGT
>NW_017160008.1:6094-42614 GCF_001652005.2 Ceratina calcarata
AAACTAATGATAATAATTTCAAAAGCTGTTTTTCGACACCTTCGGAATGTTAAATAATTAATCCTAAGCATTACATTTATACTCTAGTCAACCTGATAATTAATTACGCTTCTTACGAGTTTCATGAAAGTTATCCAACTTATTTATTGCTAAAAATAATCCTGCTGACCTGTGTCGAATTCTACGCGCGGGTCGTCTAAAAATATCGAACCGTGTACCAAATCCATTCCCTCTCCTTCGAGCTTCTTCGGAAATGCATCTACCAGCGCGACGTGCGAAGTAATTTGCTGCGAATAAGGCAATGAAATAATTACGCGTGTTCTCGTGTTCAGCAATACGCGCAATGGTTCTCCCACTTTTCGAGGATAACCGGCGCCAATGTGAAGCGAGGACGTTTTCCAGGACTTCTAGCATTTTCATGAAACGCTCTCGCACCAGATTCGGCTTTCCACGCGTTACATGCGTGTAAACTTTCACCCGTGCATTTAAAATAAACCGGACACGCTCGTCTCGAATATTCGTCGCGTGTATCTCGTCATTTAATTCCTTTCGGTTCCACTTTTTATCCAGACCATAGAGACTTTTATTTTATAACAATTACTGAATTATATCACACAATGAAACCGCCGATTGTAATGTATGTTAATTTTGGTAATGCTTTGTTAATTAAATTCTCATTATGTATCTGTACTATTTCCAATCGTGAAATTATTTGAAAATGGAATTCATTTATATGAATTAAAATTTATATTAATTAAATCATAGTTAATGGTCAGACTTATTAATAGATCTTGATAGGTACATAAAAACGAAATCCTGTTGTAATTATTAATAAAAGCTAAATAAGCATTTTGGAAAATTAAATTCTTCAAGTAATTACCACTTGTTATCACTATGATTATTTAATCTAATTGTACGTAAATATTTGGTTTGAATCTTTTTAATCCTGAATACCTGAAAAAGTAGCGAATGCACGCAAGCTACGCCGGCCATGCCGCTACCAACGACCGTCACCTTATGACAGCAATCGCGCACTGGTTCCGAATATTTGCAGAGTAACTCTTCTTTTAGACATGGTTGTCTGGAATAAGAAAATGTCGTTTTACTGAAACCACCGGACCGCTTTCTTCTGATGTTCACGGGTACAGCTGATGGGCTCATAACAAAAATTCCCCCGCCACTTCCACGTTATCTGAAAGATCGACAACGATCTCCAATTTTTACGCAACGATGAATTCAATGAGAGATTTAAAATAAATACGAAATCTTTTATAAAGAAGAAATATTTGTGGAGAATTAATTTTGAAACAGCAGCACTTTGTCTGCAATATTTCTTCCTCGAAAAATATACTATAGCCACATTCCACATGCTATTCCGAAAAATACGCAAATTACTTCTGAGAATAATTCAAAGATGTAATTGTTAACAGAGAAAATTGATGTCATCATTTGAAAAAGATTTTACGTCTGTGATCAGATGAGATAATGTCACATGTACAACTAAGAGATTCTTCTATGTACAGACTTATCGATTTTGCACTTATTTACATTTCGTAGTGAAATAATTGGAAGAGTACAAAAATAAAATATGCATGATCCTCAAATCGGAGTGATTACAAAGAATGGATTAAAATAAAAGAATTTAAAAACGCAATTGAATTAAAATAAAACATGAAAAAAGAATTTAAATCGGCAGATTGGATTCAATAATCTTTACTCCATTTGAGTGAAGATACGTATTTAAAGAAATGGATGAGAAAGCAAGGTATACTTGTCGAAAAGATTTAACGACAGTGAAGTGATTCTTGCGCAAACATATTTCTTGCATAATTGATTCGACATACAGAAATGACTCAGATGACGCGACTTAGTCTAGCCGAGATGGTCAATAGAGAAGGATGATAGGTTCGGTGTACGGAATACAGAAAACAGGCCGCTTACACGAAACTGACCGCTCTCTGTAAATCGGATCCAGCGGTGGCGTCTTTACCGAAGTCAGCGGACGCTAATCTTTTAGTTTTACTTCCTCCAAAATGTTCCTTAAGTATTGTTGGCGGTAATGTGAGACGGTTGTGTCTGGTGGCCAAGCTTCTTCTCAATATCAGCTGCTGTATTGTAAATCTCAGACATGTCGGCCGTGACGAAATCGACAGCATGCGCGACAAAACCATTGCTTCTCGTCACCCGATGATTTAGCTAATTTTCGTCGATCCCTTTTGCTACGGAAAATGTCACATCACATACCGTTATTTGACGTTTCGCGATAAGGAAGGCGCTGGCGATCATAACGCATTCCTGTGCTTCGCCATTGCCTCGGTTTGCCAATTGTTAAACAATCCATGGTTACAGAGACTCGATCATCGAGTTGGACCATGTACAATTACGGTTGATCAACGTTACGATGAAACGAAATAGGTTTACGATCAATCTTATAACTAAATTAATTGCTTCAGACTGTTTACTCAATTAATATAGATTTATTAAATCATAAATATAAATATTTATACAAGACAATTTACAACATACGCAGTAAATGGTAAAATGGTTAAGACGGCGTGTATATGTAAATACATTCAGTCAGTGCTAAATTCATGAGGTAGACATCAAACGTCTCGAAATGCGTTTGACGTTTTTGACAAGCTCGAGAACACTGGAGTGTAAATTCCAAGTTCTGTTTACAATTTCAACTGGCTCGATTAAGTATCTTGTCTTGTGTCAAAAAAAGAACAATTATTATGTACATACGTAAAATAGAATTATAATATCATATTATCAAATTAGCCAGATGCGATAGAACTTATCGCGAACACGGAACACTTACGTGATAAAACATATAATACTTTGTGGTCACACGAACACACGCATATATCTACATAAAATCATCTATAACATGTGCACCGAGTTGTGTTCATAGGAAACAATTATATATTTAAATTACAATTATAAATAGTTATTATAAGTATCGTGTAAATCTAAGTATCGAAACGTAAGTAGATTCAAAAATCGCTCGCCGAAAACGATTCACCGCGCACGACCGTGTCCGCGAAAATCAATTCCATTTATAATATAAATTAAAGTTTAAAATTTCAAGCCCTGCTGCACTTCGTCCATCGCGTCGGCAGATTGGTGTAAAAGATTCAGCTCGTTATCGGTGAGTACCTGTTGAACGACGCTGTTAACACCTCCGTCGGCCAACGTGCAGGGCAACGATAAGTAGACCTCCTTCTTGATATTGTGATACCCCTAAAAATCATCAGACGTCTCGTCAGCCAATTGATCAATCCTATACGTTCAGTGTCACAACAAATTTTTTCAATCGTTTGGAAATTTCAGCTATCCATAATTTTGTAATCGTATCGTGACAATCACGTGTAACTAGACTCTGGTGTAACTATCAAAGTTCGTTGTGCAACGAGGCATGGACAGGCTTATCAACTTACGGTAACCAATGTAGATACTGCGTGAACTTGATGCGAATTCCGCAATATAGCGGAAACGAGGTTTGAAACGCTGAGCCCGATGGCCCAAGATGTGTATCCCTTTAGTTTGATCACCTCGTACGCACTATTTACGACTTCTTTATGCAACTCGCTCCACTTTTCCGGATCCTTCTCCGTTCCCACGAGCGGGTTCAAATCGCGCAACCTGACGCCCGCTACGTTCACTCCCGACCATACCGGTACTGTTAATCAAATAATCAAACAAATTTTTATTTCATTTGAAAGTGAGATAAGCTTATCAGCGTAAAATAAAACGTGCACTCTTTTCTAATAAATAGAAAATAAAATCGTATAGACCAAAGCCTAGGATATTGCTTTTAATTAATTGCTATATTTTAATAAAGAATTTGTGATGACGAATATTAAAATTGCTTTTTTATAGTAACATAATAAAATATATTATAATACTAAATATTTTGTATTCAATAAAAATACTAATCATGACTCTGTATCACTTCAATTTGTGAAGTATTGCCTAAATTCGATAAAATATAGATCGCAATAAAATCACTTGTGTTTCACATGGTGCGAAATCGCGATTGAGATTTGATTTGCAGATAATGGTACATTACGAGATTCACGTGGGCTTATCACAGATAAGAATGAATTTTTGTCCGTCATGTAAACGTGTGTCATAAAGGTGTGTAGATTTAAAAATATCTTAGGTAACTTACCACTCGTGTCACCGTGCTCGCCGATAATCCATCCGTGACAGGATGTAGATGCTACGTTGAGTTTCTGCGATAACAGGAAACGGAATCTGGCCGAGTCCAAATTGGTACCGCTACCAATCACTCGATTTTTCGGTAGGCCGGACAGCTTCCACGCAACGTACGTGAGAATGTCAACCGGGTTCGAGACGATCAGAAGTACAGCGTCCGGGCTATATTTGACCAACTGAGGTATGATGCCTTTGAAGATGTCTGTGTTTCGTTGAACGAGGTCCAGCCTCGTTTCACCTTCTCTCTGACGAGCGCCGGCGGTCACGACGCAGACACTCGAGTTCGCTGTCGCGGCGTAATCTGTACTAGCATCAATCTTCGGATTCTTCACAAACGCGGTGCCGTGCTGCAGATCTAACATTTCACCCTTGAGCTTGTCCGCCATTACGTCAACGAGTACCAGCTCGTTTGAGACACCCTGCAATTATCATTCGTAATGGAATTTGTCGTTCGCGATAGCTTTAGAAATAAAATTGATATAGAAAATGGATCTTACATTTGCTAAAAGACTGAACGCACAGGCCATTCCAACTTGGCCTACGCCGACTACGGTGACTTTGCTCCTACCGTGAGACATCGGCTCGATGACCGTGTTCATCAACTTGTTTTTCAACGATGCCATTCTCCTGTAACGAGTCAAATAATTTCGTTCACTTTACATTACTTTTTTAATAAATAATGTTTTACGATTTTTTTAATAAACACAGTTAGATCGCCAAAGGTCAAAAAGGTCACTCAATCAATTGTAAAAAAATATATTAATTGCAAACAATATTTTAAAATAGCACATTGAATCGCGTTTATTTTATAATTTTCATTTTCAAGTAGTTTTTAACAGAAGCATTTCTCAACGTCATAGAGATCATGAAAATCTACTTACGATGTAATAATTTCATGATTTCTCGGTAATAAAATTGTTGTCAGTTTCATTTCAACAGCAAAATAGATATAAAATATATAACAGAGTAGAAATCCCATCAGGCCGATCAGTCCGACAGTACGATAGAAGTACTGTCGGACACTTATTGCTTATATAGCTTGTCATGTACGCACACATAGTATTTATTGTCTCTTAATTTATGTAGGAAGTAACGTGATATATTATTTTTTACGCTGTTTTACGTAAATATAACTTCTAATTGACTGTTTGCAGTACCTGATTACCGACTAGATATAATCACTTGTGGACGAAGGACTTTTATAAAGGGATTAATATTAAATAATATTAGACATATCTGTTAAATATGAAATGATGAATGATACAGGAATGATTACAGGAAGGGATGATACATTTTCGGAAAACGAAACAGAACTATATCTTACATTTAACGTTGCATAATTGCTATTAGAATTAGGGATCTAACACTTGTCTGGCATCTGCAAAATATAGTTCTGTATATGTAAGATATAGTTCTGTTTCGTTTTCCGAAAATGTATCATCCCTTCCTATAATCATTCCTGTATCATNATCTACATTCATATAATTACATATTTACTATAAATTGATTACAAATGAATGAAATTTTGATAAGAACACGGATAATGCGCAAGCTCGCAAGATGCCACTAGCGGTACGTCAAACACGTGTGCATACCGGTGTTTACATTAAACTACAAAAGTGCGTTCGTTAAATTGCAAGCGTTCAAAATTCACAAGCGATTTCGACGATTTCCAAGTATCGAATAATAAAACATGTTGATACTGAATTATAATAATAAAAACTCATTCTATCAAATAAAATCAATTCTCATTAGATACACGCGTTAATATTCGATATTAAAAACCGTTGAACCACTGTTACCGTTAAATTAAAAGTGATTTATAGAGATAGATCTGGAAAATGCCATCACCAAATAGAATACAGGGCGAGACGAGTGACAATAAGATCTATTAAACAGCACCAATTATTGTACTTGAGAGTTTATTGCTCGCTTGACCTCTTTTCTCCTATGAGAACGACATTGTTCGGGTTTAAACGGTACCGGCACAACTCTCGTTTACGAATCCGCCGCGCGTATAAGCGGTAAAAATAAAAATTTTCACTAACCTCACCATGGTTGCTTTGAGAAAGGAAAACAGAAAAGCGTAAGAAGAAAAGGAAAGAAAACGAAGCCACACTAAAGCTTTTGTACTCAGTCGGTTTACCAAACGGTTCCGTAGGTGCACGTCTGACTAGTCTGACAGCTCGAAGACTTCTGTCCAGTAAGGTGACCTTGTCCCCACTTTTTATACCTCCCATAAGCTGCACCAACCTCCTCAGGCTCGGCGTGCTCGGGGCTGACGAAATCGCGAACGCAGTCGGAGTATCTCCCAGACCGGGTGATAAAAATTCGCGTCCGTTTTTCAGACAAGTTTTTCACAATAAACGTGGCCCTCGGTCACGCGTTAATCGTTCGCGTGTCGCGTGCTCGTTCTTTTGTACACGGCGGTAATTTCGCTATCGCGTAGATCGCCAACGAATTATTCGGAAATGAAAGCGAGGTTGCGCACGCGTAACATGACGCAACGCACGTTTCCCTTCCGCGATGAACCCGCCGTTCATCGATCCGAACAGTCGGCTTTCCTCTCGATCCCCTCTGCTAATAAAAATCAGCCTGCAGGATGTATTTTGCCTCATGGGGGCTAAAAATACTTACGCATGGGGTCAATGAAATGTCTCCTAATGCTGGATGGGAACAGCCGTTCGTTTATTTTTTTCGAACAAATGTTTCATACTTAAAATAACCAGCTGCTCTTTCTGTAGTATGAATTTTTTGTGATGGAAGTACTTTAATCGTTGATGTTGCAGCGTTAAAAATTTTCTAATGGAACTGTACTGGTTAACCTACTAATTCTCGAAGTTCAGATTGTAATGCACTTTAGAAAACGTTAGAATCTTCTACCTTTAATAAGATAAAGTAGTTTTATGTTAAACAAGAGGAATTCGATCTTTTTATATCAAAGACTATATATAAGAGAAGGTCTACAAGTTGTGTGACCGTGAGAACCGATGGTTTAGAAGAGTTAGGTGGCTCAGTTATATTTCTAATGAACTTTAAAAATAGCTTTTCCTTTTATATTACACACAACGTGAAAGAAGCTTGTTAAGTCTCCGACACTAGCTGATACGAAGAATGCTAGCTATTCCAAAGGGTTCCAGTTCGCAGTTAATTAATCCGGAATTTCTGTATCGTTAGACTAACAGATTACATCAGACCAGTAAGTATTCTAAGTACTTGCGATTGTAAAAAATTACAGCAACCTCATAACAAACTCGTTTGGGAAATTAAACTTTGTCCAACACTTATCGACCGATCGAGCGTAGACATCGCACTTTTTTTTATCGAATAATTCGGTCGATAGCGTTACGTGGAAGGCTCATACGCTATCAGAATCGGTTGTTTCATAGACGGCGTACGCACGCCCGCTTCCCGGAAAACCCGCGCCGCTGGGTCGGTTGAGTCATATTCAGGAATACCAAGCACGTGGTCACAGAAATGCATCGGAAAGTGACGCAACGAACCTTTAAGCGGTTGCAATTTCATGTGCTACGTGATCGTGAGCACCTTTCGGTCGTTCCTAACTGTGGATCCGTCCCTCTCCACCGCGTTCGACCGCTCTTCCATCTCACTGGCTGCTGTGGCCGCTCTTTGCAGCTGAGCTAGACAAATGGGTTAAGCAGGTAGTGCTCGTAACGGGACAACGTGAGCGCCGACACGTTTGTCAGTTCCTTTGGATTTAATGCAAGCTTACGGTTAAAATTAATTCTGGCGGTACATCTGCGCTGTCAACGGGCATGAACCTCGACGTTGCACGTATTACTACGTCGCAAAGCGTGATATCTGAGGCCTTGTCAAAATTCGACGACTAATCCACGTGTTAAGATATCGAAACTAATATATTTTTATCTGAATGTTCAGATTTGATCTGTATACATTGAAATCTCATTTGGGCATCTTACAAATCAATAATTCTTACGCGTGTATTTAAGCAATAAAATAAAATTAAAAATGAAAAAATAGTTCGTCTACGCAGCTATTTATCTTAAAAATCACATTCGATCACGTATTTCTTTAATTATTCTCGTCTTTCAAGAAACAAAATATTTATTCATGACTGATTCTCGCTATATACCTCCTTGTTACATATTTTAAATAAAAGAGTAAAGTATCATCGTGTCCCAATTGTAAATAAAAAAAGCGTGTACTGATTATGTCACATTAGGCACGCACGTGCGATATCCGACTTATGTTTATTTACACGCGGCTAGTTTCAACCTTAGACCTCCGACTTTCTTTCACTTTTTAATCTAATCGGCAAGAAGGATGAAAGGTTACTACATTTCATGAAGATGCGCCGCGTTTTTGCATTTGGCCTTTACACGCCACGGCCGTCACGTGAACAAGAAAAAACCTTTGCGAATGAAATTGAAGTTAACGGATCCGGCGTCCCGTTCCTGTAATTATAATCATTTGCATCTCCATCCGGCTTGACCATCGATTCGTTCCCTGAAAATTAAAGAGAAATTTAATAGGGATGCTGGATGACGATTCGTTTCGCAGTAAACCGTGCTTTTACGACTTGAAAGTAAAATTGACAAACGCGTGTAGCGAGGCTTAACATTGGGGCATTTCACGATGAATTTCAACTAACCATTCTAGTAAATTCAGAAAAATAATACTTAGAATGTTAGTAAAATTAATCTTGTTCAATCAATTAGTTAATTATTAAGTATTGCTAATTATTAATCAAATGTTTGCTGTATAATGTCATGAAATAAGGTACTTGAAATACGTGAAAATATTATCAAATCATTGAAACGGTTACAGGTTGCATTAAGAAAATGGTTTATTAGAAGTACATGTAAAAAATAAATAATTCAATGATCATGAAGAAGCAACAAGCTGAGCTCTTTAATTGACTCCTGTTATATAGAGCGCGTAAAGAACGTTGCATATAAATTGGAAGTACATTAAGCGACCCTCGCTTTAATTTCAATGCATACTTTCTGGCACAAAGCGTGTTGCACGGTGCTTTACATTATAATCATTTACTCTGAAATGCAATACGCGATAGAAGTTGGAAACGATCGTAGGTCACGAAGCGAGTCTGCACCATTGATTTTAAGCCGCACCGTGGTTAATTATTAATGCGTCGCACTTTATTACGCCGTTTTATGACGTGACACCGCGATAATTACGTTCGCCGGTGTTTATTGCCAATTAAGTAAAGTAGTAGGATACAGTACCGATCGGATCGCGTCTTCTTTCGTTAAAACGGCGTTGTGATAAATTAATCGATCGCATAAAGCGTGAACCAATCATCCAATTAGCCCCGGGATTCGAGCGACGGCATTTTCTTTTTTTTTTTTTTTTTCAATCGCCGATTGAGCGAACTTTAAAAACCGCCGCCGCCGCGCGGAGCCGGCGAAAACCGGACTTTGTAAATCTTGCGCGATTCGATGCTGCTAATTGCATCGATCCGCGATGGACCGCCGTGCCACACGAGGAGCTGTTCGCTTCGATCGAACCGGCTAATTGCGTGTCCCACGTGCTGTGCCGAACAAATTGGAAAAGTCTCTCCCCTCTTTCGTTTTCGTATAGATATACTGGTAATCAGAGTCCATGATTCTTCCCAAGCGATATCGATGATATAAGAGAAAATAGCTTTCGTCTGTCCTTACCTTAATTTGCTTTTTGTACATCAAATTAGGGAACAATAGTGAGAAGTGTCAACGAGGTGAAAAGATATTTTAATTCGAAAACTATAAATCACATTTGCTTTTAGTAAAGAGACAACACTATTCTGAGTTTCTTAATGGACTCATGTTATTTTCAAGATCATGACGTTCTTTAATGACCCAGTAAACTCTAACACCGAAGAGACCTTCAATTTAGAAATCGTCACGAATCAATCGTTATGGTACTTGACCGGCCTTGTAGCTTGTACTTCGTACGATGATTTACGAAATGATACGTGAATTTTATTTTTACACGCTCGAATTTCAATTCGCAGTACATACGTACATTGAAAGTGAAAAGTGGGCAATCATACGAACTGGAATATTTATTGTACAAGGACAGAATATGACAGCTGTTTTTCTTTTTAGAATTTCTGTTACAACTTTCCAATTGCTATTGATTTTTATATAATATCCTTTTTTTTTACTTAGATTGAACAAATGAAAAAATTATTTTTTATTTAAGTAATTTTTTTATTTTCACTTATTCCCATCCGACACTTGCTGGTTCATTTTGTTTCAGACTGTCCCCGAGCTAATTCTGTTATTATGTTCATGAAAAATCGATGATAGATATCTTCAGCATGTCGTCTGTGTAAATATTCTAACATTGGATATTCGCTGAAGTTTCTTATCATAACAAATAAATTAAACGCTTATTTTCATAACAAATAAATTAGCCAGTGCCAACAGCAATACGCCTGCAATTGCGAATTATTGATGAACTGTGTAACTATATTAAAGTGCTAGTTCTTGAGTATCATAGTGTTCTAGAGAATCTTGAAGAGTTTTTGCGCATACATAATGTACCCAGAATGACTGAGCAGTTTCAAGTGACTTTACAATTAGCCTATTACAAAACAATATTACATAAAAACATAAATACAGTGCACAGACGATGTCGATCGTTTAATTTTTTATGTTTATGCAAACAACTACATACATTGTTTAGTAGATTCACAAAATGATAAAATAAATCATCGTCAGTCTAACACATACTGAAGTGGATTTTACTCATAATTAAAGATGCCCATAAAAGTCTAACTCCAAACGATAAACTTTAGCGAGTGTACATCCGCGTGCGTCTATCCATTATATGGGTGGTCGTTGCTCGCAAACGCAGCGTTAAAAGGTGCATTCACGCGTGGAAAGAAATAGAGAACCGGGCGAGTGCTGCGAGCATCGGAGGAAGAGAAAATGGGTGGTAGATCGTCCGTAGAACGCGGCAACAAGTGATCCCCTGTGACTATAAATAAATGCCGCCGCGGACCGGGACGGGTATGCTCGGCAGTCGTAAATCTGAAATCGGGGGCATAATCGGCGCGTGATCTGGAATCTGGCGTAGATCCCAGGTCCCGGGGTTCGTTGCCTTTCGCCGCGCGATCCACCACGTCGTCGGCGTTCATCTTCAATCGCGTTCTCTTATCCCTGGCTTACCGTCGACGATACGCCGAGATCTATTCGTTCGCGATCGGTAATCCAGGATCCTGTTTATAAATCAGCCACGTCCGCGTCCGCCGGGAAATTATTTCCCTGGAATTACTACCCTCGGTCTCATTATCTCGGCTGACCTCCGAGACGGCAATCTCGCTTCTATGCCGGTTATAAACATTGTTGAGTTAGCGAAAAGCCGGATACGATAGTAATTGCTCGACTGTGATATGTATGGGAACGTTATCGCTAATACTGGGAAGAGTGATGCGTACTTGATATAAAGATTTAGATTAGCTAATCTTACAATTTAGAGAAATTATTAGCCTTATTTATTTGTCATTTAACAAAGGAATTTTTATCTGATGTAGACTGAAAGCATAATTAAGTAATTGAGCCAAAAGCATTTATCATATTAAATGTAACATTCCAATGATATGTAATATTATTATAAGAACTTGTTTGCTTAGTGAAGAAATATACATGAAGAAATTAATGGAATTCTCTGATCTCTTAAAGCATAAAATTCCATGTACGTGGAAACATAAAAACATGATTAACAGTTTTGTTGAGGAAACATTTATATTATTATTTATTCTTAAAAATCACTGTGTTCGCTAGACATCTATCATTTCGATGGTACAAAAACTTATCGTAATATTGAACTTGAATTATTGGTACAGAAGGTCCTAAGTACGCTGCTATCTTCTCGTCTGCACGTTATCTAGTTTTAAACGTAACCCGGCGACTTTGACAATTAGGTTTCTTGTGAGTCGCGTAAAGTTCACGATAAACAAGTTCGCACGTGAATATATAAGTTCACTGAACCGCTTTTGTGTTTCTTCACTCGTGGTTAAAGGTTAAGCTGTTGGAACTGTTCATTACACGAGGCGAATTAAATCGCTTATCTTTGGGACTGGAAACATTTTGCAATTTTCACGAGTTATGGTTGCACTCGATGTAGACGGTCACGTATCGCATTAAGGGTTGCAACTGCGTGTACCGCGTATCCACCACACGCCCGGTACACTATGTTGCTGACGGCAATTACCTTGGTCGTGTCTATGTGAATTCGATTAACTAGTTTTTTCGTATAGTCGATACGGCAGCGCCGAGTGCACTCACCGAATTGATTAGCAATCTGTGTATAATGGTCGATCAAATTATTATGATCAGATAGGAAACTCGCATAATTTATGTAGTGAAAAAGTCGAAGAATCTTACGATAATATAATACATGTTTAAGTATTGAATACACATTCTGTAAATTGAAAGTAGGAAATTTTTTGGGAATTATTAACACGAGCAATACTGAAGGACTTAGATAAGTACGTGAAAAGCATTTGGGTTTCACAATCAATTCTTGAAATAGAATATTTGAAATCGTTTCTACGTCATAACTCTTAACTGATTACGGGCATTAGGCACGACAGGTGCGAACTATTTAACGATTCGACGCGATACGAGGCCCAGTCTAATAAATCTTAATTAATCGCGGGGTAGACACTATATTGCGTCGATGGACGTACGATTAAAAATATTGGCGACCGGTCAGCGAATAATTTTCCGCGTGTTCGGCTCGTTTCGTTTTATCACGGGGCGAACAAGTGTAACGAGAAACGAGTTTCGCGTCCAGCGACGACCGAAAAAACACGAAAGCACGAATATCGGGACGGGGATCGGTTTCGGACAATCGGCCAGTATTGGCGTGATTTCGCGCCATTAATCTTTTCTCGACAATTAACCGACTGCAGACCTGAACGCACTGCCTGGCTATTAATTACAATCAACGCTATCTCACGCACACCCGGACTGATACATCGTTCCTTTTTTCTTAAATCTCCTTGTCAAAAGGAAAAGCATTGACTTTGTATCGCAGTTCTCATTCGAACGTTGACAAAATTGGATTGAGGTTCCTATAATCCCACTGCTTCTGCACATCGAAGCTTACTTTGTAATTTATTATTGTGTACAATGACAGGTATAAAATATTAATGGTAAAAGCATAAATTTTACCGTGACACATATTCTTTGAAAAGACTCATAAGGCAACATAAAGCTATTGGAAAATTCACAAAGTTCTTAATGGATGAGTAATTTAAATGCAAATGTATTATAAAAAATATTTATGATATTAGGAGCAGTAGATTTAAAAAAAGTACAAAGGAAAATTGTTTATAAAATATCACTGAAATACGGATCACCTGGGTTCTTCCACTGTCCAACAGATGCCGTGAACGTGAAGATTTTTTTCTTAGATCTTTTGAATTCCAAGCTCAAATAAATATATTTAAAAAATGGGATTATATAGGAACTATTTCGGATGCAACGTATAAATAATGATTATCATACAAATTGCACTTGCAAAAAAATAGGAAATTCTACAAAAATTGTTATAATATTTGAAAACTAATTATTATCAAACAAATATAAAGCATCCCTGATAAATATTTTCTGAAAAGATTTCTAAGCAATTTGGTTATTAATTAAAATATACGCAGACAATGAAATGTATTTATTAACATGATATTATAAATAGTTGATCCTATTTAAGATCCCCGTTGTTAAATGGTTATTTAGAATATTTGTCACAGGGCGTGCACGTGATACATAACTGTCGCAGTTGTTATGAATTACAGCTCGTTTCCCGCCGCGACACGGTATCATATATTTGATTTAATGAGGTAACAAGTGCAGAGCGGGACCTTTATGCCAAGAACCCGAACCGGTGATTAATCTTATCCTGATTTCCTACCTGAGCTTCGCCCCGGACGCGTCCTACTTCGTTTAAAGTGACAACTATTTCAAAGTAACATCATCTCCGATCGTTAACTCCGGTTCCGACTGTTCTACTTCCAATGACAGAAAATTAAACTAGTATAAGTTCACGTTTTTACATTTTGTACCGATATATTCTATAAATTAAAAGAATATAGTGCGTTGGTATTAAGAAAGTCTAACTTCTTAGTATTACTTCTGATCATTCTTACGAAGTAGGAGGATTGCTGTGAAGAACGATACGACCGCGTGAAACTTCTAAATTTATGCAGAGACTAAACCAACAATATCGAACCGAGGGTTAGAGATCCCATAAGCATAACGAGACCCAAATCCTCTTTCGCTATTGACTTTTTTATTCCCTCTTGTGCTGTTCCTTCTTTTTGGGGGATTAATCACGCGCGCAGAATCCTGCGGGCTGCCGAAGCCAGCAGCCAATCCGAGTTCGATTGATTCACGGACTCGGCTCGTGCACCGGGAACCAGGAAGGATAAGGTCGTAGAAAGTGTCGGAAGAACGATGGGAGACGAGGAAGGAGAGAGAAGGAAGCAGGATGGGACAAGGGAGTCGAACTTCGCCGCTAATGCACGCTGCGTTGGGTGCAGGGAAGAGATAGAAGGGGAGTCGGGTCCGTTGATTAGCGGATATCTTAATTACTGATTGGCCGCGCGGACTAATTAAATCGTAACTCAATCAAGGACCCCCGTCCGTGTACCTGCTGCGATTTTACGACGGCGCGCAGTGAATCGTTTACATCCAGAGAGCAGTAAAATGTCTTTTTACAAACGTACCCTAATAAAAAATTCCGCGCCAATTGCTAATTGAATATCCCAAATACAAATTGATCCGATGACTTTTTTGACAATAACGTTTGCTAACACTGATTGACACGAGTTTATAAATTTATTGACGTATGAGAATATTATTGGCTCAACAGTAAACAATTTAAAAAGAAATTTTGATTCATAACTTTGCATAATCATCGTTCGTACGGTGGACACTCATTTCTGGCGTTCATTGCCCAAACGATTCTCGTTGCTTTAGAGTTATTCTGTGACGATATTCATATACTTTAGCAACAGCATAAATGACCCGAGCACGTCAGATACTGCACATGGGAGGCTGGGCGAAGGTTTCATCGGCCTCCGGGCCACTTTTCGCTGAATCCTTCTTTTTACTCCTACACGCCGTCTTTTTTCTCTCCGCGGGGACCTCCTCTGCTCATAGTGGACCGGGCCACTGCTCGAACCGGCCGGCCGCGGCCGGGCATTATGTCGGGACGAAATAAAAAGTGCAGTAATTAGTAGTACCTACCGCGGTGTTCCGCAGGTGAACGATGTCCTCGGGGTCCTCCCTCGTTTTGGTCATCCCCCTTTTTCCTCACTGGCAACAATACGAATTTTCTTAGCGTCTAACAAGATTACGTGTATAATTCAATCCTCGTAATAAAAATGTGACTTTATCTACTGCCATCTCTTGTCATTAAACCGCTGCGACGTGTGTTAAATTATGGCTTCAGTCGTCAGAACCGTTGACACCTGTTGTCTAGCCATAATGGCTTCTGAAAGAAAGCAGAAGGACTGCAAAAAGCATCCTAATCCTGATCTAGATTTTGAAAGTCGCACGCAGGCGTCGCGGCGTGAAAGGAATTGCGTCATTAGGTTGATAATCGCGTGGCGCGATATGAATTATGTAGTCGGGCCGCGTCATCGAAATAATACAGAAAAATGGCTTCGCCTGAGAAGAGAGAGAAGCCGGTGCCGCGGAGATGAAGACGTTGTCGTGCTCCCCGTCGTTATTGGTGTGGCTTCCAGCCGCAGGAAACCCTTCGCAGCTCTCTTTTTATTTTCCCCCTCCCTCACTCTTTCTCTCTCGTTGTCGTCGTCGTCGTCGTCGTCGTCGTCGTCGTAACGCACATTCGTTAGCACGGATAATGAATCACCGACGCGACGCGTCCCCGTGCTCCTGTCGCGAGGGGAACGACGAATAATTCGCTGGTGGCGGGTCGTCGCGACGACAACGGGCGAGCCGCGGTTATATTATATCCTCAGCTTTCTTTGGTATATGCGTCGGCCCGGCCCGTTTCGCGTATATGAATCGAGAAACGAAGAGGGATGAGGAATGAGGGAGAAGGTGAAGAACGGAGTCATTAAAAACAGCAGGTACCTGGTTGCCACGCTCGCATCTCTGTTTCACGCGCTTTTTCCATTGGGCCTCGCCTGCCCGGTTACTTCGATGAAATTTCGAGTCTGTAATTGTGGCGATGTATCACCGTCGATTATTTTGTACGCGCCGCGGCGTAGGTAGGTGTACACCGGCGACATCGAGGAACGTCCGCTGAATTCCATGAATAAATTTCTTCTTCTGGTCATCCGTGGTTAAGTAGGAACCGTTGTCGGATTCGTTATTGAACACGGGTTCGTGTACCTTTCCCTCGGGAACGGGGAACGGCTTCATCGTGGATGAGCGGTTTGTTCGACGACGCGACGGGTAGCGTCGACGCGTAGCGTTGACTAATACCGCGACTGACGCAGACAGAGGACTGGTATCGAGAGAGCGCGAATGTTATAATAGATCGCCGTATCGTTGACCATCGCGGCCTCGAAACTGGCGTTCCTTTATGTTTGTAATACCGACCGTTTCATCACCGGCCCGATCGCCGTTGGCCGCCGCGGTTGAACGGTTAACCGCTTCCTACGTCCGGCCAATTAATTACCGTCGGTTCGCATTAATCTCGGCAAATTGGTCGAAATTGTTCCGATTGCCGCGCGATTTATTTTATATTCATTCACGGGGAAAAGAGAAGAGGCTCGATTCGTAAAACAAACACTGTTGCTTATTCATCGCGTCGTTTATTTTACATTCATAATATCATTCACTTTTAATTGAGACAGATCTATTCGAAAGTGTTAAGAATAGATTTCTGGGTCTCATAAATTGCTCGACAAGATGCCTCCGTCAGTTCTTGCTCCTCTGAAGTATACGGATGTCGAAGAAGAGTTTGTATACCATTTCTACCGACTATGCATGGTAGCGACATGTACACGTCTTTTTCCAAACCGTGTCGACAACCCTGCAACAATTTATTAAATCTGTCTACCAAATCTACTCTATTTTGTAATCCACGTAGCTCTACATATTCTTTGCATTGACATTTATAAATTTTTATTAGTAAGCTAGGTTGAAATAATCAAATGCTCCTTGGAATTTAAATGAAGGTGTTAATTAAGTTTTTACCTTCAAATACGTGGATACCGTGATGCAGATACATGTATTTCGCACGATAGCGTCGACCACCTCCGCGGCACAGATACCAGTGCCCCAACAGCGATAACCCTTCCTCGAGATAAGATCGTTGTCGCAATCGATTACTTTCGCATGTAACTCGCCCCAAGATTCGGGGTCTGCCTTAGTGCCGATATCTTTGTTGATGTCTTTCAGTTTTATACCCATCACCGTTACGGCGGACCAGATGGGCACTATATAAAATTTAATACATAATCAAATAAATACTTCTTAATAAATATCGGATCAAAGTATTATTAACAAGTTTTATAGTTTACGTATGAAAAAGTGTAGTTTGTATTATTCTTATTATAGTGAAGAACCGGTTAGATCTTGGAAATGATGTAATTCAGTTTAGAATCTAATATCGTTTTTATCCTTATTACCGGACGTGGGACCGTTCTCGCAGATTATAGAGGCTTGCACGGAGTTCGCCGAAATTCCAAGCTTCTGCGCGATGAAGTACTGAAACCTACAGCTGTCCAAAAACGTCCCGAGTCCCACCACGCGGTGCGGCGGGAAGCCCGAAAGTTTCATCGCTGCATACGAGAGAATGTCCACTGAAACACAACGTGTTTCACGTACTTCGCGTTTGTTTCACTTCATGCACACCACCGGCCATAAGTATTCAAACAGTTAACATTTTTAATCGGATTAAAAAAAAAACATGCACACAATAAATCTATTTATTAATTTACTTTTTATTAATCTATTAATTAAATTCTTTTACTACTTATGGTCGGTCGTTGATTAATTACGAGGTACCAGACGTACCTGGAGCCGTTACTATTAAAAGTATACTGTTCGGTGCGTACTTGCAGACTTTCGGAATAACGTCTCTAAAAATGGTCAAATTCTGCTCCAACAAACTCGTCGGGTCCTCATCAGCCGTAGACCTGTCGCCTACGGTAATCACGCACACGGTCGCGTCTCTAGCCATTGAGTAGTCTATAAAAATGCCAATCGTAACAAATAAGCGAGTAATAAAATGAAGAATTATTGGAAACAGAATGATGAAAGTACTTTCTAAAGTATTAATACTTTCCGTCGACAATTAATCAAACGAAAACACATGTGAGCATTAGGGATTAATTTTCACCTTTGGTACCGACGACCTTCGGGTTGCCGAGGAATGCAGCCGCATGGCTGATGTCTTCCGCCTCCGCTTTCGCCAATTCCTCATTCAGGTCTATGAACACCAGCTCGGACGCGAGCCGCTGCAACAGAGAAACCGAGATTATAAAGAGTAATTAACGGTAACTAGCCGCGGCGCGTCACGTCAGCTCGGAGTTATGCATTACGCACGCGGAATCGTTACGTAATCAAGAGGCCCCAGGAATCGCATTAAGAGTGCAGCGTGGCGATCGATCGCGGCATTCGAACGATCCCTTAATGCGAGGGATCGTTAGGGTCTGATCGCGCCTCCGTTCGAGCCGGGCCGGTTTGCTAGNCTTTTATTTGAATCATTTTTCGCAATTTTGAAAGAAAAAAAAATTTTTCGTCAGCGTCAATACTTAATTGGATATTTCCTTCTATACTTTTTAGCACGTAACTATTTATTATTAGCATTATTCTTCCGACGTCTGATTTCTTTTTAATTATAGGAAATGCGTTTTTCTAAGGTACATAAACTTTTGGGATTGACTGTATAGCCAATACATCCTCAAATATCTCAAAGGGACTTGTATTATACTTGATTTTTCATTCAGTCGATCCTATTGCCTAACGTAGGACAGGATTATTAGAGACGTGAAAAGAATAGGATGAAGTAATTGATCGAGCATCACGAGCGTATCCCGGGCGATTACGTATTTGTCAAAATCTCGTTGCCGTCTGATATAATTAATGCGGCTCTATCACTTAACGTCTACGATTTCGTGCGGCGTGAATTTTTTCCGCGACACCCGGGGCATCAATCGTCGCGTTTTTTAACGCGGCAATTTCTCTTAATCACGGTCTAATTCGTGTTCGGTTGAATAATAGGCTACCGTCGCGTGGGACACACGAGCGTGCAGCCACGTTTTCGTAACGAATAGAGAAGCGTGCACGCGCTCGTTCGTTCGTTCCACGCTGCAGATGGACACATTTTTCTCTGACATATGGTGCTTTCACACGTTGAGACAAACCTACCGAGCGGAAAGCGGCTTCTTAATATATTACGTTACGCCCTTGTGCTTCCAATCTGTTATTGTATACCGCTTAATCACCATACTTCATTAAGCAGGACTTCCGCAACATGCATAATATCGCAGCTGATGAAGTTTCCTCAGTCAGCTCTCCCCTACTCTCGTCTCTCCATTTTTTTTCTGTCTTAACCCCCTCGTGTAATACCCACACGTATCGCGCGACGATATTGAGTGGTAATTAACTCACAAAAAAGCCTCCTCCTCCGCTCTCTGTATACTTTGTAACGAGATTTTTAATGACGCATGACCACCGTGGATAAGACAGAGAGGGTTTCCCGAGCGCATTAGTAATTTCGGTGCGAGCCAGACATGGTCGTTGAATTAGAATTCAAAATAATCTCTAAGCGTCTTACGATTAGTAAAGAACCCTAATTACATAGCATGTTAAGTTATAATGGAAAAGATTTATAAAGTCGGTTTACGACAGTAGTAACAACAAATATTTGCATTTGTATAGAAAAATATTTATGCAGTAAAATTGTGTAATGATATGAACTATTTTTGTACTATTTACATCTATTTGCTCTAATTCAGTGGCCAAGCACTGTAATTTGCATGCGATCGAGCAAAACTGATCGGCTGTTTCACAACCTCTTCTCTCTCATGCGGTTCTAGTTACCTAGATCCAGCTACGTTTCACCGTTGGTTACCCGCGTCGATTCCGCTCGAGGGAACCGCAGCTGATCACAGAGAACACCGAGGGTGTGACACTCGATACGTTACAGACGTTTTATCATGCTTCCGGTGGATCGACCTTTATTATTTTCTTGCCGGCTCGACCCACCCATAAACAGTATTACATGAACGGCTGGCGTGGTCATTACGACGCATTAGATCGTGAACGATACTGCAAATTTTCAATATCTGGCAATTTATTCGTAATAACAAAATCGACACAGATATGACGGGTGAGTCAGAGTCAGGAGCGGTTCCGGCATGTCATTCAATAGCGAGAAGGTTGAATGAACAGATCAGCTACGAAGTATAGCTATAATTTCTGTAATACGATCCTAAAGCATATAAGTTAACAAGCACAAACTGATAGCGCGTTTCATACGTCGACTACTTGTCATTGCTGCGACAGAACGATTTACGAATTAGAGCATTTCGTTCGCAACAACCAGACACCGGTGAGATTTAGTTAACAACTTAATAAATGATAGAAAGCTCGGATCGTAACAAGCTCTGTAACTCGAAATGAGATACGATGAGCGAGCTTGGGGTTTTCACCGTCAGCACCGACCCGCGAGATGGTTTGTACGATTTAATGCGGCCCGACGGACATGACACGTAACAACGGGTCGGGCAGCGACGAGAACAAGAAGAAGAAGATGAACGTCTTATGCAAGTAGGCACTACCGAGCGGGCTGGGCTCGCAAGGTGGACAGTAAGCCGTGGACGACGGTACTGGAACGCGCCGCGCCGCCGCCGGTACCCCGCGATCATCTCGTTGATGCGATCTGCCAACCCGGGCAGGACCAGCGAGAGACCCGGTGCAACCGCATCGCATCCTTCGCTACCTTTGATTATTCTTATTCTTTCTCACCTCATTCTCGTTCCTCCTCGTCGACCTCCTCTTACATTGCATTTTTTCTGTTTAACCATCGTTGCTGCTGTCACGGAACATTCTGCCCGATATTAACGTCCACTGACATGATCTCCCCCATCGCTGATTCACCCGTATTTTACCTTGCAACCGTTTTTGTCCGTGATTTCGCGATGAAATTAAATTACGTACAAAGACACCGATTTTATCTTGTCATGAATATTTTCGATGGCGTTGAGAAGCAAAAATCATTAAGTTTTGTGAACATAATTGTCACCCAGTATGACGTGTTTAAGAAATTGGTTGTAAAATATCATGAAGTAAAATAGGAATATCGTAACTGTTATTAGGGACACAGAACACGTGTACAGTGTAGTTACACCACGAACAAAGTCTAATGAACCCCAGATCCGCCCCCGACGTCCGTCTATGCACGGCCTTCATTGTTTGCCCTGGTAACGATCTACGGAAACCGAAACCTGGAATTAGTCGCCCACGTTCATTACCTCCTACCGGAATGCGGCTGGTGTAACCATTACTCGCCCATCCTTTAACCGCTCATCCTATTTAACTGCGACCTTCTTTGCAAGAAGGCAGATTCATGAAACGTTTATTCACAGCAGTGTTTTTCAACTCGGATGATTAGTTTGATTAACCAGCCAGTTTATTCGCTTCATCAAACGTTCGATTCCTGAAGCCCAATATAGATATACATATGTGCCGTTAATATGCGCTGTAACTAAACGATGATGGAAGATACGATAATAGAAGACTATGAAACTTTACACTCTGTGAAGCAATAAAACGATTGGTAACGGAACCGCTATTTGCAAGAACGATGAGATTCACATGAAGGAGGAGGAGGAGGAGGAGGAAGAGAAGTTGGTCCCTTCAATTTTGCTTAAACTGCCGCTTCCGTGGACGGAGGGAAACGAGTATCTCCGTGGTCAGACAAAAAACGTGGTTCTCGGATGAGCGAACGCGATAAGGGTTGGGTGTCCTCGTAGACGGGTATGAATTTCAGCTTTCCTCTTCTGGTGACTAACATAAATCAGCACCGTGCGGATCCTGCGGGGGCGTCCGACGTGTAAATGCTCGCGTTACGATCCGATAACGAGCGAAGGGAAGCACGTTCCTCGTCTAACTCCTTCGTTCTTCGCCTCGTCGAGGTTCCCTTCCCCTCCCGCTCCTCGTCGGACGTTCACGTTCCGATCTCTCCTTTCCTCGTCGCCGAATTCCCTCTTCTGGTCTTTCGTGGCGATCATTTGCATAATAGCCCCTTTTTGATCCCGGCACACTAACGAGCCTACATTCAGATCTCGTTCCTCTCATAAATGAACCTATACCAGTACACCGGTCCGAAGCATTCCTTGCCCCCTTTCACTCTTTGCCGACGTTTAAACAGGGTCACATACAAAAATGTTAATTTCTTCGCTGCACTACTGTGCATACAGTGAAAGATTGTTATCACCAGCTTACATACACTTGCGTGAATCTTCATTATACAAATATTCATTCATAAACACGTAATGAAATATACGAAAGTAGGAGGATTGATTTTCCTCAGAAATAATAACGCAATATAAAACAGTTCTCGTACAACAAGTATATACATGAAATCAACCTAAGTGATTTTAAGCTTCAGTGAAGTGAAAGAAAATTACAAGAAGGTTAGAAAATGATTTACGAACTTTAAACAGGATTGAGATCCCGACAGCCACGCCCGTGTATCCGCTACCGACGACGACGATTTTAACGCGATGCCCGTCCACGAAATCTTCCGGCTGTTTGGTAAGCAGGAACGTGGTGGTGTTCCACGCAGTATCGAGTAACTTCTTCTTGGGCACGGCCATCGTCAACGAATCCGATAATCGATGCTCGGGTGTAGCATCCCGAGGGTTTGAATGAAAGTGGATCAGAAAAGAAGCTGGGATTGCTTTAATAACACTGTTTAAATTTCGTCCATTCCAACCCAGCAAACAGCGAAAGTGACAATCTAACGTTACGGCTCTTTTTTCATATCTGAAGTTGTTCCATGACAATCGAAATAGAATCAGTAGTTCAAACGTAGTATATTTTATATATAAGAAGACCTTGAAGATTTAAGGAACGTATACCTTGTGTACTGCCACTGTTGAAGGGATCCACGTGGATCTAGTCCACCGCTATGTATAACAATAATAATAATAATAATAATAGCAATAATAAATATATTCTATTAAAGGATTTACACATTTTTCATACTAATAAAAATGTATCAAGTGTGACAATATTAATCAAGAATCGTCACAAGATAAATAATTAAAAAAAGAATAAAAGCTTATATAGAAAATTATTTACTTTAATTGGTTATGACATTACAATTTTTCATAAAAGAAAAAAATTAGTTATTGATGTTATTATATTTCTTGGCCATCGTAATTGGTGAAAGGGCAGCTGTCGAATTGGCACAGAAGGGGTGCGTTACCATCGAACACGTGCGAATTTCAATTTCCGTTTTGCCAGTCACAAGAGGCAGACATTTGAGATCCAGTTGCTCGTAGCACCATACGAATATTAAATTCCTAATTGAACATCAGCCTTCGTGTTAGATCCCTTCCGTTTTAAGCATGTTATTACTACATATGATTGAATAGTTTCGAAACCTGCTTTTATCCCTACGATTGCTTAGATACAATCTAACGGAATATACGAAATACTGGTGGGTATAATTTTGTCCAATTTTACAACGAATTGGTATCCATGGTATTTTTGCATTGATTTTGAAATATTAGTTTCGGAAGTAAAATTACAAGCTTTTCTGATCTATGATGAATATTACAAATATTAATTTATTAAATGGAATTACGCTGGTCGTCGATTTTTGCATTATAAATGGTACTCAATATTTCTTTAAACGATGTTCTCAAGCTGCTGTTTACATAATCCATCAACAGATGATTCATTCACGACCATTGCAAAGAGTTGATAACATGATAGAAAGTACACTAACATTGGTTTACGACAAACGGACGCGGTAGTTTTCTAGGAAGTCGATTCTTGTACTGTCATTTATTACACTGATCAGGTACACGTATAGAGAACCGGTCGGCAGGTGCGCCCGCTCGTTATTGATGAAGACGCCTGATTCTAAAACGTTGCTTCCTCGCGGTCTCGCGCTGTTTCCGGTAGCACTCTCCTCCACCCATGACGCTTCTCACTGCTCAGTGTCGTTGTTGGTCTCCTGTAGGATGCCGCACTCTCTCAGTATGGTTCGGATCTTGTCCGCGCAAGTCTGCACCGCGGCTTTCTCATGTTCGCTCAGTTTCTGTCGCACGGTGCAGTATACGCCCTCGCGGCCGATCACGCACGGCACCGACATGTACACGTCCTTGTCCGTGCCGTGAGTGTTATTGATGTTATTATATTTCTTGGCCATCGTAATTGGTGAAAGGGCAGCTGTCGAATTGGCACAGAAGGGGTGCGTTACCATCGAACACGTGCGAATTTCAATTTCCGTTTTGCCAGTCACAAGAGGCAGACATTTGAGATCCAGTTGCTCGTAGCACCATACGAATATTAAATTCCTAATTGAACATCAGCCTTCGTGTTAGATCCCTTCCGTTTTAAGCATGTTATTACTACATATGATTGAATAGTTTCGAAACCTGCTTTTATCCCTACGATTGCTTAGATACAATCTAACGGAATATACGAAATACTGGTGGGTATAATTTTGTCCAATTTTACAACGAATTGGTATCCATGGTATTTTTGCATTGATTTTGAAATATTAGTTTCGGAAGTAAAATTACAAGCTTTTCTGATCGATGATGAATATTACAAATATTAATTTATTAAATGGAATTACGCTGGTCGTCGATTTTTGCATTATAAATGGTACTCAATATTTCTTTAAACGATGTTCTCAAGCTGCTGTTTACATAATCCATCAACAGATGATTCATTCACGACCATTGCAAAGAGTTGATAACATGATAGAAAGTACACTAACATTGGTTTACGACAAACGGACGCGGTAGTTTTCTAGGAAGTCGATTCTTGTACTGTCATTTATTACACTGATCAGGTACACGTATAGAGAACCGGTCGGCAGGTGCGCCCGCTCGTTATTGATGAAGACGCCTGATTCTAAAACGTTGCTTCCTCGCGGTCTCGCGCTGTTTCCGGTAGCACTCTCCTCCACCCATGACGCTTCTCACTGCTCAGTGTCGTTGTTGGTCTCCTGTAGGATGCCGCACTCTCTCAGTATGGTTCGGATCTTGTCCGCGCAAGTCTGCACCGCGGCTTTCTCATGTTCGCTCAGTTTCTGTCGCACGGTGCAGTATACGCCCTCGCGGCCGATCACGCACGGCACCGACATGTACACGTCCTTGTCCGTGCCGTGAGAGCAACTCTGTGAACACACCGTTTTTATTTTGAAAATTATATCCATTTACATGTGTTTAATATAACTCGTAAATAATTGTATGTTTAAAATTAATTAAACAATAACAGTTTTTCATCGTTCACTAATATTCTTCTGTGTATCATGGCATCTATAGAGGATTGAAGAGCCTACTAAATACTGACTTACTATTAGTAGAAAGTGAGAGTACGTACAAGGATATGCGTGGATGCCGGAAGCACGACTTTCGTGTTCCTAACAATAGCATCAACGATTTCAGCTGTGGAGATTGCAATACCCCAACAACACGACCCCTTCTTCTCCTCCAATTCTTTACCACTGGAAATGTGCATGCATAAAATAAGCTTAAACGATCCCGGTTATCTTTAATCTTCTGTGTAACGATTACTTACACGTTCTTTACGCTATCAGCGATTTCGACCCACTTCTCTGGATCGTCTTGTTCGCCGATTCTGGGATTTATGTCTCGGAGCTTCATTCCCCCTACGTGGATACTTGACCATATAGGAACTACGCGAAATTATTTAATCTTATTAAGTCGTTTCATGTATGAATCATTTTTTATTATTAGAATATTTCAAGTATCTGAAAAACTATCTACAATATCAGAAACGAATCCCGTCTTTACATAAGAAACCATTAATTACAGAAATAGCATAATTAGTATAAATTGAAATATTAGTTTCGGATATTAGAATAAATTCAAAAATTTAAATAATTTTCAAGTGGAGCTTTCTTAAATGAACGAAATTCTATTATAATTCGTTATTAAATACCAGCCATATCTCCCTGCGCTCCAACAGCCATGACACTAATAGAGCTTCGTGCCACGTTCAGTCTCTTGCTCATGTAATCCTGGAATCTGACGCAGTCGATCAGGGTACCAACTCCGAGAACGCGGTTCGAGGGAAATCCGGACAATTTCCAAGCAATATAAGACATCACGTCTGGTGGCTGAGTCACAATCAACAGAACGGATTTGCAAGCGAATCTGGCTATGGCTGGTATGATCTTTTTGAACACCTTCAAGTTGTGCTTCACGTTCGGATCTTCACCGTTCGTCGTTTCGCGAGTGCAAATTATCACCACTGCAGATTCCTTAACCATGCTGAAGTCTTGCAATATAGAATAAAATTAGGATGGTGAATGATAAGGATCATATGAAAATTAATACATCTGTAAAGTATTTGTACGTATTTAGTTTGATCAT
Organism: Ceratina calcarata; assembly: GCF_001652005.2. Classification (NCBI taxonomy): domain Eukaryota; kingdom Metazoa; phylum Arthropoda; class Insecta; order Hymenoptera; family Apidae; genus Ceratina; species Ceratina calcarata. The sequence goes on from NW_017160008.1 coordinate 32,880, forward strand.
TGCATATATTGTGCTATTGAGATATCGGATAAAATAAGAGGCATATTATACTGCTTTTTATTTTAACCAGAATACAATGGATCGTGGAATTCTGGCGAAAGCGCAAGTTCCGGCGCAAAGAAATCTCATAAATTTGGTTAACGCGCGTTCGTCGAATGCTTATGCGAAACACGTGCTATCCTAACTGGTACCAGAACGCCTCGGAGACGATCGTTAGGAGCCGGGCATCCCTTTCTTCCCGTTAGCCTTTCCCTGGAAACACCTCGTTCTCGATAATAAAGCCATCGGAAGCCGGTGGAATACAAAACACTGAAAAGGGATCGGAACTGTCGCTCCTTTCTCCAACGAGATTCCCCCTTTTTCCTCGTAAAGATGCTCCCTGATAAACGCGGCGAGTACAACGGTGGAACGTGCCGCGGTGAAAATAAGAAGCACAGATTTTTGGTAACACCTTCACGGAGCTCCGTGCGAGCTGTACAGCAGAATGCGAGGAGAGGACTCGCGCTGCTGCGGAGAGATGATGCTCGAGATAAATTAGCCGGTAAAAACCCGGGACTGTTCTACTTCTTGTTCTGGTAATTGCTACCTCGGACGCGGCCGAGATTAAAGGGGAGTCCGCGCGTACCTACGAGTGCGGGCAAGAGTCGCAGCCGGGATTATTTTAAGTACTCTCTGTATCACCGTGTTCTGATTACGTCACGGCCGCACGACGAAAAACAGCGTTGCATAATTGTACCTCGGCTCGATTGGAAAGTTCGGTTTAACCATGTTCGTCTGTTCGCTTGTACGTTTATACTTTTTATTCGTACAATCAGTGACTTCATCACAATTTTATATGCCAGATTTTGATTTTCATTAAGAGATATCATAATTATTTGTTTCTTCTTTCAATGCCATATCAATTTGATATCCAAAAAAGAAACTGAATGGAGAGGATAATAAAAGATAATCGACAGAAGTCTGGTTTATACTAATTGGATTTATTAAATCAGACTTTGATGCAATAAAATCTGCAGTGCTACAGTGAATTATGTTAATTCGTGTGCATAAGGAATGTTTCGCCACGTAGGGATTAAAATTCGAAAAAGTATGCAACTTAAGATAATATAAAATAAAACACTGCTGGAGGCATCTGAGAGTCGTGGCGCACGAAGTCGCGTCTGAAACCGGTAAATCGGCTGTGGTCTCGAGAACTCGAGGCGGTTTGGCGCGGCGTTTTCACCGGGACACCGCGAAACAGGCAAGGCAACAGAGCTTTTGTTCCCGAATTCCCGAGCAAGGTGGTATATTTTTTTACAACCAAGCACACGGTCCACCGGCAGCGGCCGTGCACGACTGACAGAAAGGGACGCGACCGGACAAGGAGAGGAGAGACCGGGGAACAGAAAAAAATGTATCGCGAAGTCGATCACTGCCGAGATAAATAAGAGTGGCACGAAATTTACGAGCTGGACGGTGAAAAGCTCGGGGAAACGCTCGGGCCACGGCGACCAGGCCGCGTGTAAGCACGAAAGCGACGATGTAGATGAGCGCCGAGATTAAACGACAGGACCGGAGAGAAGGATCCGGATCTCGGAACTCTGTACGCGGCCTCCCGAAAACTCATTCCTACCTCCCCACCTTTCGGTAAGGGGGCCGTTGTTTCTGACCCGCTACACGTTGACAGAAGATCCCCTGACGAGCGAACGCATCCTTTAAAACGGTGTCTCTCGATCCCCCGAACGATCGCACCTGATGATGCATCGACGCTCAAGTTCTCAGAGTTAATTTGAGAATTTATCAAATGACTCAACCACTGAAACGTGGATGGAATCAATGTAGCTCGTTTCGCAGCAAGTAGACCGTCATAATGGAAATACCTGAAGTATTAATCATCCTCTATACTGTTCGTATTTGGATTAGACTTGTGCTAAACATTGCTGATTACGTTATCAGTATTTTGCTAATCTGTTTCTAATAATTTCTACAAATTTCGTGCAACACTCTGAATTATACTAATATTTATGACTACCTAAGCGTACCTAAAAATTGGCTACACAGATTGAGATACGCGTAGAAGTTTCTCAAGTACCTGACGTGCCAGTCACCAGCGGACATCCTAAAAAGACGCCGACGTGCTGGATATCCTCAGCTTCGGCGGAAGCCTTGTTCGCATCGTGGTCGATCAGGCATACCTCGCTTGCCATCCTCTAAAGATCAAGTGGAATCAAACGGTTGATCGATCGTTGCGATCCGCGTGGCTCGGTGTCCGCGGTTGCTGATCTATACTAACTCTCATGAGGATAGCGAGGGCGCAGGCGATCCCAACCTTCCCTACGCCAACGATCGACACCTTGACGCGATGTGGATAGACGTCGCACGGACCTAGCTGCGTCGTTATCAACGCGTTCTTCGTGGTGGTCGTAATCGGAGCTTCCTCCTGCAAACGCGTATCTAGCATCAAGTAACCCCGCTCGCTTCGCGAAACACGATTGCCCGGTCCCGTAACCGACCAGACAGGTGAACGGGTACGCTTGGATTATTTTCGCTTTTTAACAGAACTGATGTTCCATCGCAACACAGTACTTTAACTCAGAAACATGTATTTAAAAAGATGTGTACTACATCTGCCTTACAGAATCGATGAAGTGCATTAAAATGTCGGATACGATTTTTTTCAAACAGCTGGAGAATGATTTTAAAATTTTTCTGCATACTACGTACTTTCAACTGTCTATAATAATTAAATGCCTAATTCTTTTTCATAATTATTTCATTGAGAGAGATACTTGGAGCTCGAATGACTCACTAAAGCACGTGCTATTATTCCGTCGTGCCCGTTCAATTAGCAACCCCCGCGGTGATAAGAAAAAAAAAAGGTAGAAACAGGAATACGTTCGGACACCTACATCGTCGCAGGCGTCCCTGTCCGGCCACTCGGACTCGCTCTTGGCAGCATCTCCGTCATCCATATTTCAAACCCTGGAATCACGAGCACTTAATTCGCAGACTTCATTGGCGTGATTCGATGCTCGAATTTAAGCCCGACGCTTACCGGTTAGTCCGTTAATTGGGTGCAAGTAGAGATGTTCCGCGCGGCTCCGCGTTGCCAGCTAACCCGTTTGCGTTATCGTTAGTCGCTCCGGCGTCGAGGTGGTCGCTGTTCCTTAGCCTCTGTAACAGGTAGAGTAAGATCTTACTGTTTGTCTCATAGAAGTGGACTGAGAATTTCCTTTATAAAGTTACTGCATTAAAGGGCAACAAATTTTATAGTATGATCTGAAAACAAGTGTGCAACGAAAAAAACAATGAGTGATACCACAGTATAAAAAAGAACAGTAGGCTTACTCATTGTGTCGGCTCCTATGATCGCATGATCAACAGATTCGTCATGTTAGTTGTGCCACTATCCTATACATTATTACAATTCGTGGGTTAAACGGACTCAATTGTTATTGATATCTATATAGTTGTGGTTGCCAAATACAAGAAAAGTCGTGAATAAAAAAATGAAAATTACATGAAAAATCACGAAATAATTAATTGATTACTTCTGAAGTATTCAAGTCGGAAAAAGATTGTATACGACCTCTTTTGCAGGTAATAGTAGCACCTACAATTTTTACTTGAAGCATTTCTCGAAATTTTGAAAAAAAGAAATTTTATTTTTTTTGAGATTTTGTCAGGGGGTCATTTCTAATTTACAAACTATCTCGTATTTTAATGAGAATCAGATTTGAGTAAATGACCTAAAATTTATGATTACCGAAAATATTTGAGAAATAGTACGTGGTGCAGGAAAGTATTTCGAGAACATAAAAATATTGAAAAGTTATCATAATAATCTCTCTGCTTTAAGTATATGAATCACTAAGCTAGAAAGTATTTTTCGAAATTCCTTTGAAGCTAATCGAGCCCGCTACGAGGAACACCGAGAACAGAATGAAAAGGTAATGGAAATTCTGGCCCAGGAGAATAACGACAGAAGTTATCCTCGTGGTTCACTGTAAATTAGCCGCAGGTAGTCGCCCCGGGAGCGCAGGTACATCGCGACGGATTGTTCATATATTTCTGCTGGTATACCCACGCGCCCATCATGCCGCGCCGTATGGTGTAAAATACATTATTTTCATGCGTCGATCGCGGTATCTCCGTACGCTCCAACTCACAAGTCAATAATTATTAAAAAGTACAGGTCATGAAATAGGACGTGGTAACAGAATCCTGAAACTTTTAACTTACAAGCATTTCATTTATTAACATGGCACGTTTTATCGGAATTCTGTGGTATGAATATAATTACAACGTGTTCTTGTAACTTTTATATACATTTTATATTTTTATTTCAAATCTGTTAGTAAATTAATCACAATTATCGATTCTCATGCATTGATTTTATTTCACAAATTAGTTTAAAGAATGATTATCCTATATGTTCTTTTCTGTCTCATATGAATATTAAACTGAAATCTTAAAAAAATTGAATCATAAATTTGAAATCGTAGAATTGCAGTAAATACGATTTAGCATGCGCTAGATTAGTATTATTATGGTTTCTTCTATGGATACGCATTCCTATCGGCTTCAAATAAAAGGCACCTGACGTTCATTAGACAGTTCTCGCGTAAGCGTACATTTTACACCAGCGAACGATTTGCGTGGACCGGATTCGCTGGCGAACAAAGGAGAAACCGAACTCTCGACGCGAGGCTTTCTCATTTACCTTGGACCCCTTCGATAAATTACGCTCCTGTTTGCTCGGAGCAGCGGTGAGGCTGAGGCGTTCCCAGTAGTTGCGGAACGTCGTGGGACTTTAACGCAGGAGTCGGTTGTTATCGGAATAAATTATTATTCCTATAAAACTTTTGTTTTGTTTGTTATTTACTACGTTACTTTATCTGAAATCAAATTATTTTTTGATAAATATAAATGTTCTTAAACTGGAATATTTGCCACTATCTATTTAGGGAAGTCTAAAATGTTTTTTATAGATATCCTGTTCTGAAATTAATAGATAACGTCTCGAAATTAATTCGTATAAAATTCTATGTATCAAGTAAATTTATTTCTCGTAACTTCATGCAAATCAAGTATTTATCTTTTTATTTGTTATTTTCGTTTCAGATCGGAATCATTCAAGCCTGCCCGTGCGCGTTGGCGGACGTTTCTTCCTGGCAGAAGGCAGATGAAACAAAGAAGAAGAGAAACAAGAAGAGTGGGAGCTGAGGTAAGTCCCTTTCGTATGTGGTCCTCGTGCAAGGACCGGGGTGCGGTTGCACCCTCGGACACATTCAATTTTAACGTTAATAATCGCCGGGAAAAATGACGGGCTTAAATGCGGCCATTCATCAACGGCCGATCGATATTGCGAATGCGGCTTAACGACGGAGAGATAGCATCGGCCGTCCCCGGCACCGAGTTATTGAATCGCATCAAATAATATACGAGCCAATAATGTACGAATAGTCCAGCAATTATGGCACGGTGATCGTATCTAACGTCGCGTTGTTATTTAGTAATCGTTCGTTCACGCTGCCAAAGATTCGGACATCGGGGAATTTCGGTCTGCGAGGGGAAACGATTCTTTTAATTAACAGACACAACAGTGCGATTGAGTGTAGCACGTGGGAAAACCGTCGCGATAAAATTGACGTGAAGACGATTTCTGTCAGAGATTAGTTTAATAATATATCATGTAACAGATTTACCCAATCGAGTCTCGCTCGTATGATTTATTATCTCGTTCGCCACTTCATCATTGATAAGTTTACAAGAGTCGATTACACTGCAAGAAAACGCTGATAGTTTTTTCGTAAAGATAATTCGTTCTGTTGATTTGTTTTTGAAATACCGAGTATCATTCACAATGCTAGTTGAAATCCATATCTATTAATTGAACGATAAATTAAAAACAACCAGACTGAAAGCAATTTAAACTCTGATGGTTATAGTTGCGAGTATAGTATGCGGAGTACACTACTAGCGTCGTTCTTCTAGGTAATTAATTTTCCGGCTTAATTAATCATCGGTGTGATTTTATCGTGCCGGGTTGGGTCAAGTAACAATGACGATCACGTAAAGACCGGGTTCTTATCGGTTGGCGTGCGCTCGTTGCGCCGGTTGATTTAGTACCGGGAATCTATCTGTACCAATTAACGAAACAAGCCACGGACGATGGTTAACTTGCAGCCCGCGCTCGACAATCCGGCAACCAGAAACTAAAGTCTACATTTATTGTCTCGGGGCTGTCTGAAAAAAAAGTAATAGAGGAATGGGAAAGGCTCGGGGGTAACAATAACAGGCCAGCGCCGCGGGCGCTTATGATTAATTGGCATGAAACCAGCGGACGCTTTTTTAATTAACCGGCAGTCTCGGAACGTGACAGCGAGAGAAAGACAGGAAGAGGGACAGGGAAAGAGAGAGAGGTTGAATCATCCGCGATAAAAGCGCGATCGGTCGATAACGATGTCTCTCCCCCGGAGAGGCTGCAGACTGTGGAGCGCGGGGCGAGATTCAGCTGAGCGAACAGTACAAACGAGTCGCCTCGTCCGAGAGATAGTCCTTGAAGGTTGGTCGTAAGCAACCGGTCTTCTGGTACCCGGGGCCCAGTCAACCGATCCAGACACCGGCTCGCGCATGCCTCCGGTGCACAATGCTTGGTAGTACATGCAGGCTGCAGATTCTAAGCTCGTTCGCAGACTTTTCTGCCAGGCGATGCTCGGACTTCCTGCGTGACTTCTCAGGTCCGAAACTCGTTCGCCACTTTTTTCGCGTCAAGCGATCCTCTGTCTTCCACCGTGATCCGATTTTAAACTGTTTCACGAATTTATTTCAATTGTTAATTAAATGAAATTCTAAATAACTTCTTAAGTAGTCAAATTTGAATTAAAAATAGAATGTTAATTGCTAATTGGTGAATTGAATGAAAGATTTAATCGATTATTTGCAACCGGCGATGATACAAGTATGTTCGCCGTGCAACCGGAATTTTAATTGGCTATTTGTTTGTCCGCTACACTTCGCGGCGCTACTATTGTCCGGCCTCTGCCCGGAGAAGAACGATCACCATCTCCTCTTCCCTACCATCGTGTTTGGGCTCTCTCATTCGTTCCTCGACAGTTTCGCTTTTCACTGTCGCCGTATTAATTCCATTGAAGAAAAATCATCTCCTCAGCTCACTGTCAATCTCTTTCCATATCTGCGTTTTGTTTCATCAAAATTCTCCATCCATTTGCTTCACTACTTGCTTCCCTTTTATTTCACGTTTAGCGAAGCACGACTTCGCAGAACCGCGTACACGCGAGTTGCCACTCTTCATCGTTCGAGACGATGCAACAAAGATTAAGATGAAATTGCAGTTATTACGCTGCGGTGCACCGGGCGTACTTGCATGCATAATCCCTGCGCGCGTCACAATACGTATCGTTTCGTACCACTTCACGAGTCATTAAGCGTTATGCGGTGTAATTGCGCGGTTTTTGCCGATACAGCCGCGTCGCGTCGCGTCGTCACGGCATCGTCGATGCCCGCGACGACGGGCATTAATCATCGATACGATCTTCTTTCGACGCCGCCATTGCAAATGTCTCAATTTACTCGAGCGACCGGCCGCGCCCGAGCTTCTCTCGTTGGCCCTCCACGGATTTATCTCCGTCGAATCTAATTTCGCCGCGCGGCCGCAGCGAAATACGAATTTAATTCACCCGACTACCCCCGTCCCGTGGTCGTTCCACGGCCGGTAACGCGGCCTAATAAATTAGCAAGCGACAGGCCCGCGATTCGCTTTAATCGCCGGCGCAAGAACCGACGCGGTCCGCTTGTCCGCGCGCGAGCTACCCTGGCCACTACTGCCCGAAGCGGGCAGAAGGAACGCCGTGCTTTTTTGCACGCTCCGCGGAACTTATTCCAATTAAAATCGTACCTCTATTTTAGGTCAGTCCCCGGGCCCGGCTCTTCGAATTAAACGGCCGTGCCCGGCTCTCAGCGAAAGTCGTAACCATCTCCTAAATAAGTAACGCGAAAACTTGTCGCTTGCGCAATGCGCTTACGTACCTCGCGACCCTCGCTCTTTTATTTCCGTCGTGTTTGTTTTATTTACTTCGAAATATTTCTCGGTTCGTTAAATTCATCTAAGAGATAACTTATGTGTATTTATAGTAACTGTTAAAAAATCTTTTTTCTTCTACAATAATAGAGTGGAATTAATTTTGGGGTTTCGTCTTTACTCGGAATTCAACTGAGGCGCGTGTGCGGGCGTGCGTCGGCCCATAATTGTAGCGTTTTACGTTGTTACTAAAAATCGGGCTCCGGGTTTCTCCGATCTTCGCGGCGGGGATCAGCCAGTCGTAGGAGGTCGGCACTAGCACCGACGTGACTCCTGTGGCTCGCTGAAATATCGCGGCACGTTCGTTCTTTTCGATATTCTTGGCCCCGGGGCCTCGATGAGCGGCGAGGCTCGTCGAAGATCGAACGGTTCGAGGGACCAGGGGGTCGTCGGAGGCTCGGAGGGTGGAGAAGCCCGACGAAGAGAGACCTCTCGTTTTATTACATCGTATCGGGAAGGGGCGAGGCCGATGCGCAATTGTTTATGCTCGTGTCCCGCCCTATCGGACGCATCGGATATCCTCCCTGGGATGCACCTACCGCGTACACTACCGTCCATAAGTACGATCGCAGCTGAAAACAAAGCACACCTCGAATTTGTTTAATACATGTTCGGAATTAATGTATAGATTGCCAATGCGTTATTGTCCTTTGCGTTTCCAAATAGAAATTCAGCATGATTTATGATTACACTGATTTATGCATTTTGCATATAAAGATATTGCAAAATTGGATATGTAAAAAGCGTAGAAGAAAAAGACAGAAATATATGTATAAAGTAACAATAAGATACATATCATAATGTTTAGAAGTTTAAAGGACATTCTAAATCTCATTTCTTAAATTGATCTCAAAAAATAATGTGTACTATGAATAATCATTTAAAATTGATCATTATCTGTTAAAACACTTTTATATGCCTTTGATATATTAAATATATTCGTGTATTCTGACAAATCTGAATTAATTTTGCTAGGACATTCTAAAAATCAGAGACTGTATGATTTGTCGCAATTAAAAATCAATATCAGTTCCCCAGTGAGGATATCCGATATGTACTTATGGACGGTAGTGTATACGGAGGAGAACATGATGCGTGGTACACGCAGTGTTGTTCTTCCTCCTCGGCAACCCCCGGCCGCTCCACCTCTTTGTTTCTCCGTTCGGGCTAAGATTATTAATGGCGAGGGCCCGGGTTCTCTCTCTCCCGGGTAACCCCGAGTGTCAGTTCCTTGACAATGACGAAGTTTGCACCTCAGGCCCACCTCCTCCTCGCTCTGTGTACGCCGAGTGTGTGGTACACGCGTCGCCTCGCGCGTACCCGCTACGTTTTTGTACGTTTTTCGGCTTGGCCTTTGTGCGAGCGGATGGACACCGTCGCAGAAGGTGTCTTAATGCGGTTGGGTGTGTTTGCCAGCGTTGTTAGATAACGTAACGGGACTGGTTGTGAGTAATGTGAAAGCTTAATGGAAGCCGTGTTGGCCCCTCTGGTGAGATCGTAAATGTAGGATGCAATTATTGGGAATTATCCGAATAAGAGGCCAAGTACAGCGACGGGCAAAAGCACTGGCCTAAATCGTCGGTAAATCTGAATATTTCTTATTACTTCATTTTAAATATTCCATTTAACACTAGAAAGACTGAAACTTACTT
>NW_017160008.1:42635-95234 GCF_001652005.2 Ceratina calcarata
TGTATTAAAATGAATAATACATATGGCTGACACTTTTACACAATGCTACGAAGACCACATCGATTACGACGCGTTGCTTCTACTAAAAACGATGATAAAAGACTAAACGAATACGGCAGGTGTTTCTAAGCGATGCTCGCGCGTTTAGACGCGCAGCTGTTCCGTCGGCTGTATCTGATCGCCGAGTGGACTGATTTCGACTCGATAGTCCACCTCCCCTTCTTTTATATAAAAATGGCCAGCAATCTCGCCGTCCGCTTTTTCCTCGGACCTCCCAAGTTAAACGGTTTCTTTCGAAAAAGTTTCTTTCACTAAGACGCTCGATTCCGTCGAATAAAGACATGTTCATACGGTGTTGCCCGCGATTCCATGGAAGAGTAGCTTCGGTCGTTAGTGGAACGAATCTAGATTCCGACGGAACGGCGCGGGTAATTGGCGCGATAGTGGTCTCTGACAGAGGGGAACGAGCCGATGAAAGACTGGGAAGTCCAGCGGCGTTCGCGCGGCGATAATTAATACCGCGATTCAAGAATATGGCGCGAGAACGTGAGGAGAGATGAACGCATGGCAAGAAGAGTGCAACAGTGAGAATCCAATTTAAAGCTAGTATTATTCTACGAGCTACATGTATGTACGTGGAGATGTTCGAAGTTTAGGCAGAATTAAGATTCGAGTTGATTTTCAATGTAACAAATATTCATGAATTTAATTACAGATTATACCTTTGCAAATTTTATCAGTTCTTTCTGGATTTAACCAGAACTGCAAAGAGCTTTTCACAAAATTTCTTTATTTTTCCTAATAATTCTATAAACAATTCGAATTGTTTTTTGATTTTAATTTACTAAATCTACAATTACCGTACTTCCCACGTGCGACAACCTGTATATGGAGAAGGCGACGATAAAATCACGCGAGCGAGAAGTCGCTGGTGCTGTCCCCCGGCATTCGCCGATCGCAGTCGCGCTTGCCAGTGCTCCGTAGCGCGGCGTCTCCATTTCTCCCGGTTTTATCCGGCCTTTCCTCCTCGATCCGTCTCCACGGCCCTTCTTCCTTATCCTCTCGCGCTGTGTTTCTTCGCGCCAGCTCCTCCGAGCATGTGGCGCGAGAGAAAATTAATACTCGGCAAGTGCGCCGCCATAAAGCTTGCCCGCGACGCGGTAATTATGTAGGGCCCCGTATTATGCGCTCTGCGCTGCGCTCAGCCACGCTGCGCGAGCGAGCGATTGCTTTACGAGCTGCTACACCTAATAACAAAGGAGCACCGGTGTACACGATGACAAGTTGAAAACGTCCGAGGAATCGCGAGATCCAGCGCGTCGTCGCTTCTTCTTCCCACTTTTTTTCTTTCATACTGGCTTCGCTAATAACCCGGTTAATAATACTCCTCGAGCGCATTATAACACCCCCGAGCTACGGTCTAGTCCGGTGCCATTCGATATTCAATCTCGCGGTGATTACAATTAGTATTCGAGCTGTGAAGTGTTCTTCTTGCGCGGAACATCGGAACTAATAACGACAAACGAGACCTCGATTACACACGGACAGTGCCAATGTTATTTTGTTCTCAATTCACTTTTACGGTCGTTCGCAAACGCAGCTGTGGCTATTATTCTCCACTATTGAGTTTTATATCCCAGTCGTAATTTGCTAAATCCACTGTATTGTTTACGGGATTTTATTCGTTAAGCTATAAGCAGAGATTACGACATCTTCACTTCTTATAAAAATCGTGGAGATACTGAGAATTTCAGAAATATCACATCTGTCCTTAAAGTTCGAATGTGATTAGACGGCCGGTTTTATGAGTGTTCGTAGAAGCGTTAAATGTGGAGAAAGTATGAAGTTAAAAGTAGCTTGCACCACTTTGCTAAGTTTAAGTAGTCCGGCAGGTGAAACCGGATCCCGGTTATGTGTAACAGGAATCTAAAGGTATCATGACAAGAACGATCCGTCTCAATTTTTTTTCCTCTCGTATAAAAAGATATCCTAGCGTTTTGATTGCATTTTTTAATCGAAGAGTTTTGTAAATGACATTTCAAGTTTAATGATACTAGAAGGGATTACTTAAGGTTGGCTTCTCATTGAACTTAATTAGAAGCGCGCGGATTATGTTGTTCCCTTGTATTATATTCATTCTCCTTTAATGGAGTCATACAGGAAGCCGTTGTAATCATTCCCATCTCGTGAAACAGGAAGTGGCAAAAATTAAATTAAGCCGGAGATGACACGCATAACTGGTTTTTTGAAATGCAAGGTTGCTCTAGACTTTCATTAACATGAACCTGTCTTTTTCTATCAATTTTGATCCGCTTGTACAGTCAGTTTGAAAAGTCTTTATAAATGTAATGCTTGAATTGTATGAAGTACAACATGCATTATTACATATGATTGTCCATTTAATTGAATTTTTATCATTTTTCTATAATTTATAATTTTCGTCTGGTTGAAATACAAAAGTTATCAAATTACCTACGCTATAAAGTAATGCTTAATGCTAGAAATACAAGATGACTAAAGTTCATTACGAAGGTCAGTGAACGATGTTCCGAAAACCACTTTGCATTCGTACGAGCGGGTAGGATTCGCGTCCCGTCGATGATGCACGGACACATAGGTGCACAGTATACCTACTGATGCATACCTACATTTATCTGTCCTCAAACAAGCTCCCTCGCGAGGAGCATTGTCGTTCGCGGTTACAGCGGGCTCGGCTAAGCTCTTCGATCCGCTCGAGGAGGCAAGGAAACGGGGTAGGAAGAGAGGGTAGAGCAAGCGAAAGAAGAGTGGACAGCGAAAGAGGATCGAATCGCTGTACGTACCGAGGAGGCAGCGAGTGAGCCGAGAGTAGATGAATTATGTTAAACGCCTGTTTAAATACATGTACGCCTAGGGATACACACAGCGCGCGCGCGAGTCAAGGAGGCCGCGCGCCCCATTCGTCTTCTCGATTTATATTAAATCGCCCCTCGAATGACCCGACAACGCGGTCCGCGGTTTCTCGTTCTCTCTCTTTCTTTTATTGCCCAGGCCGTGCGCGCCGGCTCGCATTATTTTATTTATAACTCTCGGTAACAACTCCGCAACGACTGTACCTTGTTTGGATTAAAATACCGCGGAGTATAATACAGTTCCCGGTCACAAAATCGGGACCATTCAAAATATTAATTTGCTTTTTGATAAGTGAGGCTGAAACGCGTGAATGATTTTTTATAGCATTTATTTACGTATATGATACTATTTTTCATTAAATATCCACAGTAAATATCATCATTTATACTACTTGATAGCTTCGATACTTGGCGATTGCTAGAAATCGATTAATTCAATAGCCCGTGATGGGAATGAAAGAAGTTGCGTCGTCCTTGGCGCCGGTTCAAGGAAGACCGGGGACACCATTGTCTTCCACTGAACTTTGAACTTATCCGTGAACCCCGGACGCACAGTACACCTCGTTGATCAAGGCCGCACGCAAACGAGCTACACACAGTGCGCTTAATTTACAAAGGACACTTCTGAATGCCTCCAAATAGGGCATCATCGCTTCTCCGTCTCTGCTTATCAATCTAGAATCGACGGCGTCAGAGAATGTAGCAACCTTCGCACGTCACCCATTGCCCATAAAGATCGACACAAAAAGGGATTACTAAAAATCCTCTTGAACACGTTAAAATCTCTCTTGGTTCTCTAGTCGGTTTTACCATTTATCAAGAGATCCTGGCCGTGGACCGTAGGTACTCCCATCCTTCCTCGTCTTGTACATACTTCTTGACAGACGTCTACACGATTCTCGGTTCGATTTAAAGGCGGGAAGAACTGGCTCGAGCGGAGCGTGGCCGGTCGATCATAGCTGATTTACTTTATGACTTCTAGCGGTGTGTACCGGATCGCGGCAGATATACATTCAGGTGTAAAGGCGGCTTCCCCCGAGGAACCCTTGCGCCGCGCCGCGCGGACATTCGCGGAACAGGAAACCTGTAAGGTTAGCCGTGAACCATCCTCGATGATGTTCAATGGTTCCCTCGTGTGCAGGTGCACATGCTCGCTTCTCGGTACACCTCGCTCGGCGAGCATTCCTACGCATTTCGCGTCGTAAAATTAAAAGACCGTGTACGACACCTCGCCTTTCGCTTCACTTGAACATATGGACCATTTGTATTTTTTTTGTCTTCAATAATAGAATTCAATGATACGACCGAATTTATAGATATTTTCTAATTATTAAAACTTAACAATGTTGTTAAGATTGCGTTTGGGAAATTGATTGACGAAAGGAAATGAAAACAAAGTCACAGGAAAAGGTGCAATTAAGAAAATAAATTTTTGAACGAACTCCAAAATTGGTTTTACTTCCTCAGAGCTGCTTATCGCAGTTATAATTAAGCATTCGCTTTAACCAGGTGGAGAGGAACATAATTCAGAACGTAGGCACATAACTGAGCGGATATATATGAGAATAGAATTTTTTTACTCGTCCTCTTTTCACGCTAATCTTCCGCCGGCGATCGGCGATAACTCGCACAATGCTGGCTCACTATTACTAGTTCTAATTAGACGATACGTCCCCCGGGAGTTATCTAGATGTATAGTACGCGAGGACGTGCGCGATACAAATCAACGTGTCGATTCGCGCGATTCATCTTCGGGCGGGGTGAATCAGGATCCGCGCGATGCGCTGGCGCGAACGGCGAGTGCCGCGGGACACGCGTAGTACCGGTAATGATAATGAACATAAGCGAGGAGTGTGTAACTACGCGTTGGTTAGACTGCGTTCCGTCGGCGAAGGAGAAACGCGACGAACTGGAGAGGCTACGTCGGGAGGATGGATTCTGGCGAGCAAATAAACGATAAATATTAATTGAAATCGGCGAGATAAAACAAATGAATCCTTTTGCCACCGGGACGAACGCTGGTCACGAGCCAACCCGCTTTGGAGCGGAGGAAAAAAGAGGGCAAGAAACGCACAAAGAAGGAGCGCACGGCGAAGGAGTGGAAGAGTGGGCATAAAGATACGCGAAATCGTGGCTCGAATCACGGGAATGAGCAAGATAGAGACGGAGAGAGAGTCCGATGAAAAAAGAAACCTCGCGAGAAGAGGCAGAACGAGCAGAACAGAATAAGAGAGAGAAAGAGGGAGGGAGTTAGCCCGGTCAGGCAGAACGATGCCTTGGTGCGGCGGCTTCGACCAGTGATTTATATAGAATCATATCTCCATCTGAATGTCTTCATTTTTAACGCACGGCCGCGCAATCGTGCCCCTCTTGGCGAAGATTCGCGCAGCAGCTCCGTTTCGGCTGCCTGTGTTCCCTTTCTCGTACCGGCGCACGACAGCGGGGAACTCGACGGACGGCCGACCGACCGATGAAATGGGAAAAAAGAAGGGAAAAGACATGCTCGCGCTCCACGGACCTTCGAGCCTGGCAAATTTCACCGACGCCCGCTCGGTGGTCCTTACGGTTTAATTTCTCCGACCTCGCCCTCTCACTCTTCTATCTTTTTAATCCCCCTTTCACTTCCTGGTCGTCGTCCCTGTCCCGCGATCTCCTCGAGCGTTCCGTAGGATCAAACCGGACGCGACGTCCACGCAGCAAGTTCGATGCAACGTCGCCGTCGCGTTTCATATATGCACGCATCGATCACTTTGAAGAGATCCGTTCGCGTTCTGCCCGATGATACGGGCATTCTGCACGGAACCGCCGCGTCGATCGACCGGACTCAAACTACGTTTACGGTTACGATACGCTTGTACCCGGACGATTTCGTGGCACTCGCGCGTGGAGAATCGTGGCCCCGCTATTTTCGGCGGTCCAGCTTTCTGGCCTCCACTCCTTCACCAACGAGGAAGTGTTCGACCGTGAAACCGCGATTGTTTCCTCCTCATCTTTGTACGAAGTGCGTCCTCACCTTTCAGACTTAATCAATCTGTCGTATAAGCGTGATACACTTTATTACAACAGAACTCATACTATATCGAAGATTCGAACTCTTATTATTCTATTGTATAACGAATTTACGTACAGATGGATTTCCTAGAATCGCTCGTCATCCGATCGCGCAGACTATGCGAGCGAGACGATAAGAGAGAGGCAAGAAGAAGAAGAGATACAGATAAGATTCAAGGTTCGCGAGCACCTCAATGAATTGATGAGGATGACTCGCGATCATATATCCGCAGAAAAATGTGTGACCATGTATCCGGAGACTACTGTATTCTGCAAATTGTTCAATGATTTTATTATTATTTGCGCGCGGATCAATCTCTTACAAAGTGCGGAAACAACGTTCGTCACACAGCGTATAATATCGCAATATTCCCCATCCGTTAGTTACTCACACTCGAAACGACTCCCAATCAACAAAACCATCATCTATCTAATCACTGCACTCGGCACACCTCAATTACGCACAATATTTTCCTCACGGCGCCTGCGTCCCGTAACCCCTGACGACCCACTCGATTCATTCTCCAATTATAAGATGCTCCGTAACCCCGTCGCGAGGCGCGGGCGAAGGCGCAGGAAGCGTCCGCGATACATCACCATTCCCATTAGTCCGCAATTACATAAGTTTCCTTTCATCGAGTACCGACACGCCGCTCGCCGATGATAAATCCCTGTCCCTCTCGTTCAGGCGTGCAGGTGCAAAACCAGAATTCCAAAACGAGTGAACATCTCCTCCCTCTCCCTATCTTTACTTCATTGACAATCAGAAAAAAGGAGATATAATTAGAGAGATTTATTAATTTATGTGAATATTTTTTAAACAGACTGGCGAAGTATTCTTTTCTATTTTAGTTCAATCAGAGATATGACATTCTGGTAAAGCAGCAGATAATGCTATTTATTAACACTAGAAAGACTGAAACTTAGTATATACCTATATTGCCCAAAAGCAGTCAAAATGACTGCATTGTGAAAGAATAATGTGTAAAGAGATTTGTCTAAAATTAATTTTTAATATTTTTTATATTATTTACAGTCATATGACAAGTTATTAGTAAATGTTAACAATAGAAAGAAAATTTACTTATCTCGGGAAAAAATAATTTATGCATTATTATTTGTACATTTGTCCAAAAGCAGTCAAAATGACTTCCTTGGGCAATCTAGTGTTAAATAGTGCAAGCAACCATAGGAAGAGATGTTTGTTAAGAGAATAAAACCTGCTGTAATATCTCTTTTATTTACCTCTAAGAAAAAACATCATTCAGCCACAGCCAATACAATACCAATAATACAGAAAAAGAACATTAACTCGTTCGTTGAGAGCGTCCCTTTTTATCGTTTAATCCCGAGGTATGTAGCCAGTTAGAATGGACTTCCATTTTCCTGTTCATTCGTTTTATTATCGTTCGGCTTTCATCTCGGTGTTATCGCGTTGGTGCAACGTCGAGGCAAGGTGGCAGACAACGCGCAAGACGGAACCGTTGACTAAACCGGTGCTGCAGTTTTGTTTTACGACGCGCTTGACTAACATTTAATATCGAATGGCACCCTTTAGCGCCTTCACCGCGTCCGTGAACAATCCTGGTCCCGCGCTGGTATCCTAACTAATTCTACGCGAATTTCGCCGTGAGTAAAGCTTTCTCCGCGCGCAATTTTACTCTTCCCCTCGCCGAGCCGTCGCCAAACAAGATTCCCAAGCGTGAAAGCATTCCAGTTTGAAAGTAAGAATTGAAATGACAGTGAAATAAGGTAATTAAGAGAACTGCTATTTAGTACGAAACCATGCAGTATTGAATTAGAAATAATAATTATTTCAAGATTGCATTATTCGTGGATTCGATAGAAATGTTAAATTGTGATTTGATTGAATACGTTCTTTGTGAATTGTTGAAATATTGAAGATCCATAAGGCAAAGCCGAGTTGACGTTGGAAATGTATTTTGAGGCAGTTAGGTTTAAAATGCGACGGTAAGATGGAGTGGTTTTGCGGTTACTTGAAACGGCTTTATAATGCGATTTAAGAAGGCAGGCTTGATAACTTTATTAAGCAACGTGCACGAAAAAGGTATGACAGATGCGTCATGCGATGCATACACATTGTGTGCGTATATGTACATATAGTTATACATCTCCAGTTCGAGGAACTTTCTCCGTGGTTGCATAACATTCAATTAAACCGGGCCGTCCGTGCAAAGACACTTTTATGGAGTTCACGCTTTATGAAGTACATTTTTCAGTTGCTGTATCTTAATGATTGATTTCACTTAACGAACATGTTTCCTACGTTACACTTTTTCAAATTGCGTCATCTGAGTGCTGTATAATTGAGAACAATATTTTGCACGATGTTTATCATTATTCACACCGAGCTAGTAAGTTCAGCATCTGAAGTAAAAAGTAATTAACAAACATGCTTATTAAACCCAAACGTATTCGCAGGAAAATATGAAAGTTATTAGCGATCGAGAAACATTACGGCGCGTCGCTATCGACAGCTTCTCCCTCCGGGGTACAAATATGATTGAAATTTATTGCAAAAACCGTAAAACACCGGGTATCGAGAAAATTAGCCTATCCGCGCGAGAGAAACCGTTTTTACCCGACGGAGTGTACGGAAAGGGGCAAAAAACAATACTCGATTTTAAGTACCCGCGTTTTTCCGTGGTACCATACGCTCGGAGAAATACGGCCTGCTTTAAGCGGGACGTTTACAGCGTCGTGAACGCAGCCACGTCCTCGGAATTTGCAAACATTTTGCGCGAAAGGGCGTGACCAGGTCTCCGCGACGCCTCCGAACCATCGGGTAACACAGCTCTCGGCCGCGTTTTATGGTCCGAACCGTGGCCATGACGTCCTGTGACCGCGGTCGCAATCGTCAAAGCGCACCTGACTTCGTCGCGACGCGGCAAACCAGTGTACCGACACGTACGACGAATTTTATCGGTCGCGATTAAACTTGATTTAACGGACGATTAACCGCGGAAGAACGTCTACTTTGTGCCGGAGTCATTGGAATTCCGAAAATTGCGACACCGCTGCGTGGATCATTTTTTTTGCTGCACTTTTCGAACGCGCTTGGCCAAATGAATGATAAAGTCGAAGTTTTCCTTGAATTATTTGTTTCACGTTTATAGTCTTCTCGTAATTCGCAATTTATGATGAACATTTTTAGCAACGATTCTGCATATTTGACATTCGTTCATAAAGAATTCTCTTCTATTATAATTTATCAGGCGTCCAGTATTATAAAATCTGTTATGAAGAATACTGTCCATCAATTACTGGGAGACGAAAATAATAATAATAGTATGGCATTAATTTATTTCTGGACGGTTTGTAGCTTGCAAATTCGATTTCACGCCGTTCGACGGGTAACACTTTTCTCCATTCGCATACCGTCGAGTATTAACTCGTGCGAAATACGAGCAAATGCGTCACGGGGTTCGTTCAGTCAATGAATACATTGACCTCCTCCGCGAAAGGTACGATCGGATCCCTATTCCTCGGTTGTCGCTCGCGCTTCAATTTCACCCATGGAATGGCCCATTAATTTCTGAATTCTCCAACCAACCCCACGCAGATTCCATCAGGCATGCACGTCGTTAAACAGGTGTTAAACGCGGATACATAAAACAATGAAAATGGAAAAAAAGGAACAGTTATTTACGTTCAACCTTTGAATTTTATTAATAATTATCTTTGGATCGGAATAACAATCGTATAAAAAAATATTATTATCCTCCTTCCAGTAAATTTGAATTCGAATTCGCGTCGGAGAATTTTGATCGAGGTAAAATAATCAAAGTCGATTTTAATTACGACGACGCGGCTTCTTGCGAACGCGTTCCAAGATGATAGCGGTCGGTGAGTTAGCAGACGTTTATGGCGGTGTCCGTTATTCGATTTTACGCTAGGGACCCGGCGGTAATAACAATTACGGCGCTAAAGATGGCCGGTGTCGTCGGCCATCCATAATCGACCGGTACGTACTTGCTAGCTACGGTATTTCGCGGATACATACATTTTAAAGTTAACACTAATTGAACAAGTCAGTTATTAATTAACGGCGTTCAACTTGTTGAGCTCGTGTGGAAAAAATTATTGACCGCTTCTAATTAATAAATGCTGAATTATTTGCGAATTGTATGCGATAGAATATATTTTGTCCATAACTATGGTCGTTCAATCAAGAATTACAATCAATATGTAATACTGTTTGTAGAGAATCAATGTTTGTCCTCGGACACACTGTTCATTTGCAAGGGAATTGAAAATTCATGAAGATGCGCGCAATGATCGAAATCGAATCGCTATAGGTAATGTATCCCGTGGTGAACGAGTCCTCAGATCGCGGATAATTCATAAAGTACGCTCGTTTATTTCACCGAATCTCTTCCCTGGCCCGACTGCGTCCTCCTAGGACCCTTCTATGTCAGCTGAGAGCTGAGTAACGACATTTTCGAAATATGTAGGTACTCGTCGTTTTTGTCGGACGAAAGTACGAGGGCCGTGGACCGCGTAGGGCTTCCCCGGCACGCAATGATCAGCGACGGGCGCGTTTCTACGTATAGTATAGAGGAGGACCCGGCCGACACGGACAGAGAAACGTGCACCTGCAGCCGAACATGGGAATCCCTGGAATTCCTCGATCAACCGGCCACGTTCCTCGGTACGGATAGATGCAAAGCGAGGCTTGTCGTCGATAAACGACAACGTCGCGTCGTCCCCGCGGCCGTGAAAGACCGCCGGTTGTTTAATTTATACGGAATACGACGAGGGGACCGCGGACGATTACGAATCGAAATTTATCGGTACCGCGGTTTTATGATCGGCCTGGCTCGTTAGCGAGCCTGTGGCCCATGGGAAATTTGAAGGATGAATCGCGCCGTACCTAATGCAACGAACCCCTGATCCCTCCGATCGCGATTTTTGTTTCCTCTTATTCTGGACCGGCCCTTGAGGATGCGAGCAGTGGAGAATTTCTGGGTGTGGTGGACTAGATTGGATTGAAAGTTATTGTCGATTTTCATGCACTCACACGTGCAACCATTTTACTTGGTTTATATGGTTTATGTTATAATGAAACCTGTAAAGTGTGAAACATATTTAACTAATTCTCACTGGAAAAAGGAGTGCGAAAGAAACCTGATGAAAGCTTAGTTAAGATAAACAAACTCTCGAGGGGGATGATGTATAATTCTCTGTTTCAAACGGATGCTACACCCATCTTTAGAGTAACTGTTTATGCACACATGCAGGCAATACAGGCTCGTGATTTTTTACGTGCACATGTAAGTACCCTCATAGTTCCCATACGTATCGAAATCCCGTTGGGAAACTGTATACAGACGCGGAGGTGGAACGTGCACCTGCGACCCACTGCGCGAACCCTCCATGAAATTCCTTCGGTGACAAACGGCTTAGCGTGAGACCGCCGCCGGGCTAATATACATATATACATATAATTGCCATTCCGGAAACGAGAAGGGTGTTAACGAGACGCGTAGAGATCGTGCACGTAGTCTAGGGCCTCGTGGCGCAGTTCCCATTCGTTAAGAGGAGCTTCCTGGCGGGGAAAAATGAACCGCACCAATCATCAAATCACTTAGCACTCCGCATTATCATCCGCATGTTCATCATGATCATCTATTCAATTCAGATTCTGTTTTGCCGTGTACACGTTATCTTGCATTAGGGATTTCATGTAATTAAATCTTGCATTGGATTAGTCACATTTGATTGATCGATTAAATGCATCAGATATGAAATACTTAATTTTGCTATTTCATGTCAAAAAATATAAAGATTTATAGAGTTACGATATGTCACAAGAAGAATGGCAACCAAAGATTTGAATGATTTACAGCCTGTAGACTAACAATCATCAATCCAAAGCCTATATCTCACCCTTCCAGTAGCTATACGAAGGTAACGCGCCTCCAGAACATCCCTGCCCTATTCATTTGATATTTCTCCTGGACCCACGT
Source organism: Ceratina calcarata (assembly GCF_001652005.2). Lineage (NCBI taxonomy): Eukaryota > Metazoa > Arthropoda > Insecta > Hymenoptera > Apidae > Ceratina > Ceratina calcarata. Next base: position 54,568 of record NW_017160008.1, read on the forward strand.
GAGAAATCGATTTGGAGGGCCAAACAAATCGAAGGGGCGAACGTACGCGACGCACGAATGATGAGAACTGTCCATGAGTGGACGAAATCGACCACCAACGCGGAACGAAAGGTTGGGGGAGTCGACTGAATACTTCAGATAAGATTAAACGCGTGCTCGAATAATCTAACACGCTTCTTCTCGCGTTAGAACGGTTCAATCTCTTGACCGGTTCGCTGTTACGTCGCGCCGCTACGAACCTGCCGCGTTATCGTCGTATCGGGAATGCTTTGCTCGCGGCGAGGAATTCGCGAACGGCCGCGTGGGAGTGTAACGCACTCTGGCAGAGGAGAGTTGTCGCTCTGTCCGGAATCGTTTAAGCTTAAGCGAGGTGGCACCGTGCCCCGTCTCTTAACTGATATCCGATATGGCTTCTGCGAACGCGTTCCGTGTCACGAGGAAGACATAAAGTTAGTGGTGTTCGATGGTTTAAGATCTTCTCATTTTTAGTTTCCCATTTCTTTAAGCAAACAATCTTTTCCAAGTTCCGAAGGATTTAATTGACTTATACATAAACCGTATTTCAATTGAGTGCCAAGTGTATCATAAAAATGATTGAGTCGTAGAACTTGGATTTTCTTCATGAGGAACTTGCGTGAATTGACTAGAATCATCCATGAGCTTAGGTTTATTGTGTCCGGTAGCCAAGGAAAGTCAGATGGGTGACAATACTCGGCGTGTGCATGAGCCTGAGTGCTCGCGATCAACTCGAACGCGGCACAATACCACGAAAAATAGATAATACCCAATCACAGTGTTGGCTGAATGCCACGGGAGCCCATAATAGCCCTAATGCAACCGGTGAATAGGCCTCGTTGCTTGCGCAACCAACACTCCACGCGTCCTTTTTCTCCGCTGCCTTCTCCATTCTTCATCCAATGTGTACATATTTCTCTTTAAATCTTTCCCTCTTACCTCGCCGGAGTAGTGCCTTCCACTCCACCGTTCTTCTTCCCGTCGCCCCGTATACCTCGTCATTGAAAACGTCGGAGAACGACACTCTTCGACTTCACCCTTCGATCCGGCCGGTACACACGCCGGACGTGTGTGTCCCTGTTCGATCGGAACGCGTCCACCGCGAGCGAAAGAGAGACAGCGGGATCGAGGAGAGACCGTATAGTATAGTTAGGTCGATTGTTCGGAGTGCTGCATTGTCGGTCCGCGCATTTTTGTTTCTCGTAATGAACTATTGATCGCGAGAGCCTAGCGATCCTTTCACGCCGGCGTCGAGTCGCGTCCTCTCCGAGAGCTCGTTCGAGCACCGCGAGGATACGTCCAAGGTACACCGACGGATCTTGAAGAGATTTTGAGAAGTGCCAGAGGAGGCGAGACAGAGAGAGAACGCGGGGGTTGGGACGAGAGAACCCGCACGCATTCACGGATCATTACGCGACAGTGACGAATTATAACGACGCGGCCGTAATGCGTCTCCTTGTACAGTGGGTAGGCGTTTTTGCCACCGGGACACTGGGATCGATAGAAGATCGCGCGGTGGTCGGGGCCAGCGACGCCACGGTGGTGGACCGCGATCGGGGATACCGAAAGGAGAGAAGAGGCGGCAGCGGTGCGGTGGTAGCGCGTTCTGCCTCGTAAACCTGTTCCTCTTTTCGCCGCTCGGGAACCGCTTTTATTTACGAGTGTCTCGCGTGCCGCGGAATTTCGAATTCGTTCACGGCTACCGAGGCCCCCGAACCTCGACGCTTCTAGTCGCTCCCTGCACGCCTCCGGGGATCGCCACGGGTGTGTCTCTACGTTGCGTGGCGAATACAGTAGTTCCCGCGTTAACTGAGCTGCGGTCTGGGACCAGATCTGGTCGGTTAGTAAGGGTCTTTTAGAAAATAAACTGGAAAAGATCGAGGAAGGTGTGAGATGGGTTAAAACGAAGAACTTCAACGCTCGGGCAACCAATACTTATATGTATATTTTCCTAGTACTCTCTATATCTATTTTTAAATAATTATAAATGTTTGTAATTTGGAACATGAAAAAAATTCTACAAATAATTCCATATGTCGCTCTTTATCTCGCGATGATTGGCACCGTAGTTGGAAAAGCTGCTTAACCCTGAGGCAGGCTGACGCGGTGGTTGACGGCGTTGACGGGAAGTGACCGGGAGATTACGTGATCGATAGGAATGGCATAGGTCGTGGTGCGATCATAAATTATCATTGCTCGGCCGTTGTTCGGATACCCGCGGTTCCCACGTGGTAATGAGACGCCCGTCCCTCTCCTCTCCTTTTCCAGCGCCGACGCTTTTTCTCGTCTCCCGCGGCAACCGAAGACGATTTCGTTCTATCCGGGCGGCAGTCGGCGAAACGAGCGATAATATATTACCGGTTGATTCGATCGTTGCTGTCATTTGCGCTGGACGGCTTGGGGATTAATTAGCTCGACCAATGCTTCGAGATCTCATTCGAAACGACTCCCGTGCTTCGATACCACCCTTCTTCTCCTTCTTCTTCTTCTTCTTTTGCCACTCGGCTCCTTGCTTAAAGATCCGTCTTTCCTCCTTCCTCCCCCGGTGATCCACGCCGTCGTCGCAGCGCCGGTTCTTTCGACTCTCGAGAGGCTTGATCTCGTCTCGACATATCGGAACGTCCGCCGCGGTGCGGTGGAACGCGCGTGCCTGATCGTCGTTTAGATTCGTCCGTTCCTCTCCTCGACTCGGCCCGGCTTCGAGTCGACTCCGGCGAGCCCCGCTGCTCCGTTTCCGCGCGGATGACAAAGAAACGGCCGACACGCTCGCTCGTAATTCAGTTTACTTGCGACCTGCTTGCGACCGCGTGATTTGCGACTGAATGGAGAGGAACGCACAACGGCCGGCCATCATCAGTTAAACGATTTTTAACTATAGTAACAGCAAAAAAAAATTACAATACTTTATCCTGTATTTTATAAAATTTTTTTTATATTTGACAATTCTTCATTCGGTATAACAGATTAAAATATTTTTTAATCCTTCTTGGCTTGCTTGTTTTCTTTAGTTGCTTGTTTTAAACACGAAAAATTCTGAGACATCAGTTGTGAGTTTTTTTTAAAATGTTTGATTGGCAGAAGCTTGAAAATCGAGAACTAGCAGTATTTAATTATACGTATTAACAATTTATTTTCACGATAAAATTCTATTTTCCCTCGATCTCCGATCTTCGCATTCCAAAATGTTTATACACCTCGACCTCACAGAAAATCGGTGCGCGATCTCAGAACTCGAGAATTCCTTCGATTCTAGGCGCCGATTCTCACACGCTCCGCGAGTAATCTCGATCTAGCATGTTTCGCGTGTCCATCGCGGAGAGGACAGCCGTGCCTCGACCTAGCCAGTCCTGGTTTCAAGGGGGTCCTGGCTACGACAAACGTTGCGACTAAAGTTACCGGCTGCCGAGCCGTTAATTCGTCTCGATCGAGTGCTTAGATAAATCGACACGTCCCCAGATCGGTTGGTGGGACGCAGTCGAGCGTGGCCGCGGTCTCACCGCTCACGGGAGCCCCTCCGATCTCCGCGAGCCTGCACCCACTCAAGCCTACATACAGGGTGTCGTCGTTTCATAGTAAAATTAGGTAACACGTTTAATTTTCAATTTTTCAACATTGTCTCATCATTATATATAAAATAACGTCGCATGCTTTTGAAAAATCGTTCGCATTTTATGTGACACGTTATTTCTAACATTACTTTTATTTCTGTACAAAATATGCTGTGCGCAAAATCAAAGTAAAAAACATTTTAATTGTGCATGTGCATATCCTAAATCATTGTTCAGACGTTGCAGGACATCCTGTATAGGTATAAGTTAGACGACGACCGGCGAATGCGCAGCGCCGAGCTTAGATAAGCCATCTGATATCCGCCTAATGCCGAAGATAAATAACAATTATTTTATAATTAAGCGACCGACCGAATGGGCAGTAAATACACGTCCGCGCGGCGAAACACCTCCCCGGAACCTGACACCGGCTGTTGCCGCTCATTCATAAGACGTGAGACCGGCATCGATCAAGCTCGTCTAGTTAGCTTCTTCGTTCGTAGGCTACAGCACTAACGGAGTCATGAGATTACGTTGCCAGTGTATAGCTTGTGTCCTCACCGATCGTCCGAGGAATTTCGTGATTCCGTCTAAACGGCTGAACGCCCATGAATGCTTGAAATGTGAGATCTCCGTTCAAACCCCGTTAACTTCTCTTAATTTTTAATGAAAGCAATAATATTCAATTTTCAGAATAATCAATATCGCCATTCAATAGTTAATTTGTCATCATAAACGTACAAGTGATTTCAACAGAAATTTCTTCAAAGCGTTGTTAAAAAAAATATCCAGTCGCATTTAATTGTACCCAATAGTTGATTTAAATTCTTCGGAAATGATCTCTCCACCGCAAACCGGTCTGATTAAATATCGAAATAAACGGACCCGTTCCCCCTGTTCGGCTCTGCGACCGCGACGTTAAACGCATCGAGATATTTATCGGGCGGCCCCCTTTCATGATTGTCAATGAGAGGCAAACGATGTAGCTGGTAACATTTCCGCGTGAATTACCGCCGGACGATCGGTGGGTGGACCGCGAACGGACATCGGCGCCGATCAGGGACTCCGTTCCCCGGTTCACCGAAATATTCCTGGAATCCGACTAGCCGAACGACCGAGCCGCCATTCCTATGCGCTTAAAGAGCATATTTCCGGTGTGTCGAAGGATACCCGAGGTCCTGATGGGATTCGTTAACAGTATATAGCGGTACGGACGCGATTCAGAGGATAGCGCGCGAGATGCTCGAATTTCTCCGCGATCTTTCTCGTTCGCCCGGCCTCTCCCTGATGCTCAGCTCTCTAAATCGGCTGGCTCGCGTAAAATAAGCCGGACCCGGGGCTGTAAAACGGGCCTCCCGTCGTAAGTTACGTCCGGCGTGTACGCATAAAGCCATTATATACCTTATACTGTCCTGTAATATGCTATAAAATCCCGCGTTGTATATCTAGCCGCGATATCATCTGGGTTAGGAGCACCCGTAGTGCACGCTCGTGTTCCCGTCCTCCTCCCACGGCTACGTTCGATTGCCTTCCTCTTCGTTTCTATCTCCCTCTCGCCGAATGGCTTCCACGCCGCGCCGGTAGAACGACCTTCCACGCTAGGAGCGTACAACCACATCCAACTACGTACTTACCGGCGCTGTCTCTTTTACTTCGATCGGGATGCCCATTATTTTCGCCCTCGATGGTGAAACCCTTCCGACGGCAAGAAACTCCGCCGCGGCCATACGTCTCCGATCCGCAGTCGTCTGTGAAACAACCACCACCGTCGCGTCGCGACCGACCGACCGACCGACCAGCCCGGCTTGCTCTTTTTACCTTGATAATAGCTTTCTCCCTCCTTTCCATCGCCCCGGTGGCTTTTTTCCACCGGGTTTTGTAATTATTTTGTTGCTCGCCTTTTCGTTTCTTTTTTATCCCTTCTCTTACTCGGCCCGGCTCGACTTTTCAGCCGTTATCCGGGAATCTTGATTGCGAGCTCGGACGCCGCGCGCTTAGATTTACGATGTAACTATTATCGCCGCTCGTTTCTTTCCCTTCGGAGAAACGGAGAGCCGAAGGAAAGTAGTACGTATATGGAGGTCGATGATAGGTGCTGAGCGTTTCTTCCGTCGTTTCTTGCTACTTTCCGAGGTTTAAATTGTAGTCTAATTTCGAACCCATCGGAATTTCCACCGGTAAAGGATCGAGTAAATAATCCGAGCGTTGTCTGTTCTATCGCGAAATTATTCTATCAACAAGTCACACTTTCCATTATTGAAAATTAAAGGAAAACAGTAAGATCAATAACTTCTGATCCAAGTCGTGGAAACGAATAAGCCAAAAATACGAAACACAGAGAGGAATCGGTTAAGCTCGCGTTCATCGGTGGATCTCGCGTGGATTCGGTTACCCCGTTGCACACGGACGATCGCTTCCGAATGGGATAACGCATGTCCCGGGACGATGAAGCACGACGCTGGTGTAGGACAGCGAGGGAGGTGTTACATTACGAAACTCCCGCGGCACGCCGAGTTTACAGGATACGGAAGCCACGTAGTCGCTGGCTACCGAAACCCTCGCGTATTTTCACCCTTCCCGCGTGTGCGTGCGTTGCCCGCGGTAAGATGGTGTACGATTACAGGTTGTAAAGCCACGTTCTCACTGAGTTAACAAGCGAACGCTCATTATCTATTGTTGAAGAATAAATATTTTAAGTCATGTTCTTCCCTCGTTCGACGATTTTTCATTTAATAATACTTTAAACATTTACACGAAAATGTTTTTACACTTTCTTTTATATAAAGCTTTACATCGAATAGATACGAGCTAACAAAAATTTGAAGTGACACAGAAATACTGGTTATATAATTTTTCTTTTAAAAAATGTAAGTTCCTCGCTCCTCAGTGAATACGTAGCTTAAGACGGCTCGTCGCTAGGGAATGTAATCATAAAGAGGTCCTTGGGAAATAGCATCGGCCGGGGTCGTTAGCGCGGGAATTTTTCTGGACCGTGAAACCAGTTTGAAACTCGGATCAAATGCATCAACTCCGCGCATCGGGCGTCCTTCTGCATTATCGGGAAACCGGGCAACCAGAGAGAATATGAGGGTTGCTTGCTTGATGATGTGGTAGGTTTATGAGGTAATTACCGAGGGGGTAGATGGAGCTATCTGATGCATATACATATACCCGGGGACTGGTTCATTTCGCGTGCATGATAAATGGAATAATATATTTCCACGTGATTACTCGGTAATCTTAAGTGCAAATACTCTACGATTAAACCAATTTTTATTTATCCGCCGAGACAGCGATAAGCGAGAGATTATGAAGGGAAATAGTGGACACAATTTCTTAATTTCCTTGAATATACGAGTATATTAAAACGAGTAATTTATCGTACGCGTTAATAAACATCATATATCATTTTAATTCGTTTCTGTAATTAGCTTATTAATTCTCACGCAAATATAAATGTGCCTTCAGTATTATCCGTATATTAGTATTTGAAAAATCTGAAATTCACAGGATAACGTGTAATAATTTTATGTATAACTGAAGAAGATTTTTCCTATTTGTACATAATCGGCCTCGGGAGGAGCCCTCAATTTGTACTAGAACACCCACGCAACGCGGAGCGGGACGATAGATCAGACGGTGTCCGAAGAGCTCGCGTGTACGCGCTACAGGAAACGAAGAAACCGAATAGGCACGGATAGTTGATTACGAACAAGCGTGGAACGCGTAGTCGCGGCGCGCGCGAACAGCGCGCGTTGCCGCTGCGTGTAGCGATCGCTCATCGAGCTCTCGGGACCACCGTGAATCGGGCATCGCGAGGATGCGTGTAATCCGCAGAGAAAGAACTTTTCTTTCGGGCGTGCGGCGACACACTTGCCCTCGGGACAAATTGCGGCCCCGCACCTCCTGTTTATCTCATTGTCGGTGGCGGTGGCCACGAATCGCGTTACGCACGGTAATCCAATTTGTACGCGATGCAGTCGCGCAGCGGGAAACCCATTGACGCGCGGCTTAAAGGTTCGCGAAGCCGGGGAATTTGTTCGCCGGCAACAAGTTCACCGCCATTGACCGGGGCCGTGTTCGAAAATCAATCACCCCGCGCCGCGGCTACCAAATGCGCCGGCTACTTACGTGCTTGATAGCGGCCCGGGACAATGGGCGTTCATTTGTAACGGGACGATCCCGGGATTAGGGGTGAAACCGTGTTGCTAGACTCTCCGCCTCTGGACAGGTTGTATGTGCACAACGAAACAAATGAGTTCGCGATGATAAAATGGAAAATTGATTTCTAAACCCGTACTTACCACGTACAATAATAATTTGTTACAAAATCAATTGCATATCGTATTCTTGTATTCTGAATAATTATATGAAACACACATGTACCTATTACCTATGCAGTATCCAGTTTCTCATGCAACAGTTAAGTCTTCGGGTTAACCCAGGTTAATAACAGTTCACTGGGAATTATGTACAAGCTACGGTGCGTTAGATCTAATCGTACGCGAAACAATTTCTTCCGGCTCATCGCGCACGATCCACGCATCGTCTACATTCTTAGAAACAAATTGGCCAGATTCACCTCGTCCGGGATTCCAATTAGGCGATGCTTAACCCCGATATTGAGGAAAACTCGAATAACGGAGATGGAACAGATAAACGCGAATGGTAATGCGGGAATCAAGGTGGAATTTTGCAATGATAGTGTTTATATATCAGGCGGTGTAATCGTTGTACACAAATTTCAGCAAGATAAATTGCAGTTTCTTCATTGAAGGACATTAACGCCAATTACAGATTTCACAGTATGTAAATTGCATGCCATAAACGTAAAGCCAATCAAAAGTTCTCACTTGACACACAGGCTTTCAGAAATTCGTTCACAGGCTTCTTATATGTCGAGAACAACAGAAGCGTTTTTAAATAATTTGGTAGATACTGTAAAGGTGGTGGTATTTTATAATGTTTTTCTTTGTAAATGTAACATACAAAATTATATGATAGTGTTTGATTTGTCAAAATGAATTAAATTTGGACAGAAGATAAGCGTAACAATAATTACTAATATAAAATGAGATTCACATTGGATTAAAAATTAGGTATGACAGTAACGTAAGGCGTACTAACACCTTGCTAAGGGCGATGACCTCGAATCGACAAACGCGCGTAATTGAGTTATCCCTAACAATAATGACAGTTAAAAAATGCGAGATACGCATACCGCGTCGATAATCTCGCTGATAATCTCCTCGTTCCACGAGCACGGAGTATACACGCTATGCTGCGCCGGTTTCTCACGGCATTGTGGTTATACGAACGAATTCTAAATTAATTCGAACAATGCCACGAGGCAACGCGCGCTCGACGCGGCGCGGCGCGGCGCGGTGGTGTGTTCCTCCGGCCGGTTGCCGGTCAGCCGGATAACGACCCTCGTTTCCTCGAGGCGCAGCCGGCCGTTCTGCTCGATTTCAGAGCGTGTAGAGGTGTCGGCCGTATCCATAACGAACAATTCACGATGAAAATAACTCTGCGATGTAGTACAATGGAGCCCCCGTGCGCGCCACGCCGCCGCTCCGCGCCGAGCCACGAGGAGACAGAGAGGCCATGTATGGTGAACGATGGCGTGGCAGGTAGGTACTACCTCGCCTCGCCGAGCCCCCCATAGGGAAAAAGGAGAGGAAGAGAGAACCGCTTGTAGCCTGAGAGAAAACTTCCTCCCTCGGTTCAGTTCCGTATGCCACAGATTCTATCTGTTGCCTGGGCTCATCCCGATATTTCCGCGTGAATTACCGCCGGACGATCGGTGGGTGGACCGCGAACAGCCCGAAATAGCCGATTGATAATTAATTAATCGACGAATCGAGATTGTGTGAGAAGAATTACTTTTCTACAACTGTTAGAAGATTTATTACACATCTCAGCATAAGTTTCGCAACACCATTCTTATTTAAAGCAGTTGAAAGTATTACATGAATTCGAAACCTCCGAATGGAAGAATATCCTAAATACCAAACGACGAACGTGTTACGAAACTGGCGCAGAGCTCGTTCTCTGTTTCTCAACGAACGAACGGAGACAATCCGGTCGCAACGAGGCTCGCATTCGAGGCCTCGCATTTATCACAGGTATGACGCTGAGTGTACGCTGCGAACGATGTAAAACTAAACGTTACACGCGGCGGGAATTCAGGCACCGAGACGGTATCTCCTTACTTAATTTCTGTCCAGGAACGGAAACACGACTTTTCAATTACAGAAATCGATACTTATTGAAATTCGCGACTCGGAACGATCACTAAGAATCGTCACGAGAACGGAGCGTCGCATTCGACCCGTAGACGCCTATAAACTTCCCTATAAACGACGCGTCGTCGAGCCGATGATGACTAACCGATTCACCCCGAGATAATCGGAGAAGCCCGAGTATCCAAGATCGGGTCACGAACTCTGAACGAGTTCAGAAGTTGGTACAACGATATTACCGAAAATACTCTGCGTGACGCGAAATTCGCGAAACGAGCGGAAACCGGACGAGGCACGCCCCCGAGATCTCCCCGTGCCCAGTCGGGGCGCGATGCACCGCGCGCTGACTATAATATCGAATATATTGGATAATGATAAAGCCGCGAGCACGTATACCCCTCGCGCACGGGTGATTGGTTATTAGTTTTGGAACAGCGATACGATCTTAATGGGAATACTTAGGTGGGAGGCTCCGAGACATTGAAGATGATCTATACTCCGGCTCGTGTACACGCATCAGGACCGGCTGATAGATCGACCGACCCTATTCCTGCGTCCTACCGTGTTTCCAAGCCCCCGCACTCCGCTGCTCGCACCAATACACCGCCGCGACCCGCGGCCCACGGACACGGTTACCCGCGTACCCGCGTACACACTACCGGATAACGTGGTATGTACGACGGTGGTGCGGCTGCGGCTGCGGCAACGGCAACCCGGCAACAATACAATGCAGCCAACACGGGGACCGATAAGATCGGGATCCGGACTGCTATGTCGAGAACGCCCGCTGGGACCCACGCCTTTTTTGCACGCAACCTCCCGACCGTGGTGCGTACATACATATATCTGCTCCCTCTCTTATCCCTCGTACCTGCGCGCACACGGCTCGTTGTCGTTATTAGGACGAACGAGGGCCTACCCCTTTTCTTCTCGCAGCCCCGATAGTAGAGAGTGGTGTACCGACCAACGCAGAGTCACTTCCTACCGGACATCTGCTCGCCCTCCGTTACGTTTCCTGGTCCCGAACGCGCTCACCCAACCGATCCTCCGAACCCTTTTTTCTCTTTCGGTCATGGCTGACCGCGTAACGGTACCCTCGATGCCTCGTGGAAATCGGATCCCAGTCAGTGCTGGCTCCATTCAATCGAATATGAAGAGGAATTTTGACGAACGACTCCGACCGTGTCGAGGATGATAAGGGGTGTCAGAGGCTGTAAAGGGTTATACGAGGTGTTATTCATACGGTTTTCTCGCATTGGACAGTCGGTTTCGCGTTACAACCGCCTGATCGAGAGTGCGCCGGTGAAACGAGCAGGAGAAACACACGACAGGCTAAGTACGGGTGTATTCGACACGTACGCTTTTTGCGACGCATCGTTCTTTCCACCGCGGCGCGCCGCGGTCCTACCGAAATTAGATTAGGTTACTTATGACAGCGACGTAACTAAATCACATTCCTCGCGTGTTCGAGTTCTTTGCATGCACCTTTTCCCGTCGTACGGTTTGATTTATAGGTTCAGGGTATTCCGCCTCCCATAACCGGCACGGGGGAACCAGTTGGCTCCTTTCGGACCCGGCCACCATGGCCCACTGGTAACGCGAGCAAAAATAACGATTGTTCCGCTCGGGAATCGGGGCTCGGTTCGGAGAACTGTCGTTTGGCGCAAACATGAAGCCGTATGAAAGTGTACACGGGGACTGCTCGCGCGTTGCAATTATACGGCCGCATAATTAATTTCCCAATTTGCATCGAAAGCAACGACCACCGTTACAACACCCGAAACGAAACGTAAATTTATTGACCGGGAAACAGAGTCGTTTCAGTGACACTAAAGTATGGGACATGAGACAGGAATAGGTGCAAGGTTTTAAAGTAATCTCACAAAGTTCAGGGATTTGTCAATCGTGATTTATAATGATCAAAGATTTATTGCTCTTAAACATGAAAATTGATCAAATTTTATTTACTCAGATTTCTTATGATATGCCGTACTATTCTACTGAAATATCGACGTAATATTAATGATTTACCGTTGAGAAGCAACAAATTGCAACATCTATTGCATGATTTAGTGTGGTTTTTACGATCTACGCTATTATTGCAGTCAGCTTTTATGGTTTGCGCAACAGGTAACATCCTGGCAAAAGCGAGATTTTCTATGAAGAGCAAAGTTTGACGACCGGTAGCTTGATGAGTCGTAAAACGCGATATAAGCGGGTGTGCGTAGGCGCCGGGACACGATGCGTATTTTCCCAGAGTGATAAACGTCCCGAATTACTTACTCGCAACGGACAACGAATTCCGTTTGATCCCGTCCCGCGAATTACCCGCGGGAGGAGAACGTCTCTCTGGGAACGTTATGACGCATCGATGCACGCATGAACTATAAACGTCGCGCGTGAAAAATACGATAATCGTCAATCTCCATGTCGGCCGTGGTTTGGCTGGTCTCGGCGACAACCTCGGGTCCCCGCTGTATTTACATGTAGATGCGTCGTAAATGGTCGACGGGTTATGAAGTCGCCTCGTCCCGCGGTTGTCTGGGGGCCGCCGCGCAGTGAATGAAAGGTCTGCTGTTAATACGCGGCGGTAATTAAACGAGGGCCGTAAAAAGGTAGCTATATGAAAATGTGTATTGTTCAATTCGGTACGCTAGGACGTGGTTTCTTTATCTTCCTCTCGGGTGTTACGGGAAATGTGTTGAATGGATTCCCGGGAGAACGTTACGCGTTGCTAGCGTAGGTGTGAATAGATTTACGAGCACCAGCTGCGATCGAAAATGGAATTCGGGAACGTGTTATAAAACGAGAAAGAAAACGTGTATATTGCCGCTACAGTATTGTGAATATACAGAGTTACGGACTCATAAAGTGTCGTATTTATACATTTATATACGTACGAATTGTAAACTAGGGCTTTACATCGTTTCTTGATTCGCGTTACGTGTTCACCATTTATAATGTAACGAAATGTGTTGCACATCTGCTGCTATTATTCATTTCAAGGTTAGCTCGAATAAATACAATCAATTTTCACGCTTCTCCTTTCGAATGACTCACCGAGATGCCTGCTGCCAGATAAAATTATTTGCATATTTATTCATAACCCGTAATGCCGGCGTCACGTTATAAAAAATAAGCACCGTTCCGTGGAACGCGCTAAAGACTCTCTTTTTGGTCATCCGAATGTCTTCATCAAGCGACGTTTCGAAATTTAATAAAGAGGTAAGCTATTTTTCAGCCGGCTGATTGTGAAACAGTCTTGATTCATTTGTCGATTTCCAAGAAAACGCGAGACGCGAGGTTCCTCGAGGCCACGAGAGACTCACGTTTTCAGTGACGAGACGGACGGAGGGAGAGAGCGAGAGCGCGTAGAGGAGGACGTGATGAATCCTCGCGATTAACACGTCACCGTGGAAGAGCGTGTTTAATCAGCGCGCGGAGAAAACGCTGCGGGGCGTCCGCATTCGGAACCGCCGGCCCCGTCGTTGCACCCCTTTTCAAGTTCCAGGCCCGGAACACCCCGTCATAAATAACGGGGCGTTCTCGAGTCACGCGGGGGTATGACGACGCCGATGGTAATTGTGAGTTACGCCGCGTCGTATCCTCTGGGACTCGTTCCTCCAGTACCGAAATCAACTACGGTAACGAGACTGATCAAAAGTTTCGCCCCTTTTTTATATCCTGTCCAGCGAGAGTGTCGGCCGAATATTTAAAGTCAACACTGAATGAGGCTAAAGATGATCTAAAAATATCTCGTTATTTCGTACACTTTCTAGTTTAACGTTTCAGCTTTGTTTTAGAAATTCAAATATTTTTATGAACGCGTCCGAAGGATTTAATGGCAACGAAATTTTTTAAAAAATATGTATCATCAATTCTTGAGACTGGTTTTATGTCCTCCTTCTCGCGACTCACTTAACTTAAATGGATTCTGAATGTACGTACGCAATTTCACCGACGTAGCGATTTATGAAGCCTGCATCATGCAGAGCGAAAGTTTCGCCTGGGAGAGTTCTGGTTAAATGAAAAATTTATGAGAAAGTAGGAAAATGAAATTGATAAAGAGTTGTTACGTTGTTTGCATAATGCCTGTCATTTATTCACTTTATGCTGATCGCTTTAGAAAGTATACTGCTGCCCGAAACATATACATTTCTGATTGATGATATGAAACAGTGGACAAAGTCTTTCACACAGTTTTCATACAAAATCGAGGACTTTACTATTCAGCTTTATTCATAATAATTATTTTATAACACTTTATATCTTTATTTATTCCTATTTTCTGTTATACACTCTTTGATTGAAATCAATGAAGGGTAAACAGCATTGACTCATTAGGCAAGTGAGAAAACAAACAATAAGTAACGTTTTAAAGACAACAATCGGCAGCTGTCGCTCGCTCGAGAATCAGATAATCGAAAGTTCGAAAAGCGACTGGTGGCAAAAGATTCTATCATCATTCCTCCGGTTGCCAATTAACATTTGAACGATTTTCTCATACATAGAAACTGACAATGAGAGAACCGCGCGTTTCGAAAGCGTCGATCACATTGGATAAAGTGCCCTCTCAATGGCTCGGCTCGCCGTTCGAATTCGAAATCAGCTGAGCTCGCGGGCGTTGTTTTACATGGATTGTCGACTTGTTGTAGCTGACCGGTTAAGCATAAAACAGGTGATACGATCGAGAGCGTTTCACTCGATCGGCTCGCGAAAATCGTCGTCCGCGCAGGTGAAAGTTTCCACGGTAGTCGTTCTTACATGCGGCACCGGTGCGGCGGCTGAACGCGCCGTCCGAATATACCCGTTGAATTCAATAGCGTGAACGCGGTCGCGCGGAACAAGACAATGACAGGGTGAAATTGTGCTTGCTTGAAACGGTTGCGGGCTTCCAAACGTTTGCTCGAATTTTGCATGGGTTAATCAAATTCATTTCAATTACTTTAGTAAAGTAAATTGTGTAACCAAAGAATTTATATTGTTTTTTTTTTATACAAATTTTTCCATCATAACTTAAGCAAAAATAAAATATAAAACGTTACGTTTTTTAAAAAAATAATTTTAATAGACTTTTGGAATTTAAGTTCCATCAAGCATTCCCCGAAACGACGAACCATCGCGTTCGAATGGGCGCTTCTATCCGTTCGACTAGAATTCCAGGGACTCATTCCGTTCTCCGAGGAACGAACGGTTTATTCGCGGTCGGCGATTGTTTACGGCTGTGCCATAAAAGCGCACGTCCAACCGGAAAAGTTGTTGGGCGTTTATTAACATCGAGGGACAGATCGAATTTAAAGCGTCGATCTTCCCATAATGGGAGTCTAGGCCGGGGACAACGGGCAGCCTAGCCTTGCCGAGATCGGCAACAATGGCCTATTCTCTGGCGAGCCGCGGACGAAACTTTCTTCCCTTATAGGTATTAGCCGGTGCGTGAGTCGCAGCCTCGTTAATTAATCCCGCAGCCTTGGTGCGAGTAAGCAAAAACCGGAGAGCGACGGCACCAGAGGAAGCACCACCGTTCGGTCCCGAACCCTCGCGTCTCTCTGTTCTTCAAGGTCCCTGCCCTTCCACCGATACCTTCTGCGCGGTTCGGCTACCGTGCACGGTCCATGAAAATGGCGTCGTTATTAATTAATCGAAAGTCGGATCGTGTTCGTAGACGGTTCGCGATCCCTCCCCGTCCCATTCGACGAGACTCGCGGCGCATCGAGAGGACGCGCAATATCTTCGCGATTAAACGCGGTGGCCCATCGGGACCACCGATCATCTCAGGGACCGTTCGAACTTCGCAGGACAAAAACCGGGCGCTACACAACATCCTACCGATAAACAGCTTTTTAGGCGGCCGGCACGCGGACTTGAATATTCAACGAGTGCCGCAGCCGCGTCGCGTCGCCGTCGCAGACGGAGCCGCGCGGCAATTAATATTGATTTTATTAAATCGAACTTTTTGCAACGCTCCCTTTGCAATAGGGGCGACCGTTGTAACTGCCGAAAGTAACCTCACGCGGACCGCATGCCACGCGGTTTTTCCCGCTTTTGGGCTCGCGGATATGGCAGCTACGGCCGATGAATGTGCGAAGATAATGCGCGGGTCGTTTGGAAACTTTTGCTCAGGAAGTACGTGCTCGAGGTACTTCGGCACTTTGTTAGTTATTTTTATTAAGTCTTAAGTTAGCGTGAAGTCAGCTTAGGTTGTTTTTACAGAGATACAAAATTGTCTTATTGTATCTTTAATATAGAATGTTTATAACAAATTGAAGATTTCGAATACATTTTTTGTTTCAACATAAAATTTCTACAAATAAAAAAATATGCTTTTATGTATGCAAAAAGCAATTAAGTTTGGAGATTGATCTCCTTGAAGGGTTGCGGGATGCAATAACGGGGGATAATTTTGTATAGGAGTCCCAAAGGACGTTAATGCTACACTGAAATGAATTGGTTGCTGGAGGCCATTTACCCCGTTGCGAACGACACGACCGGCCGACCACAGTGCCGTGGCAATTAAACAGACAATTCGGTGTATGTCGCCCATTAAACCAGTCGTAAAGCTTCGGATTATTATCAGTAATTTGCTGACAATTACCGATAATTTGCCTCGTCAACTCCTCTCGTTCGTATTTGAAGCCTGATGTCGCGGCTGCTAATATTCAAGCAATAATTTCAATCACATTATTCATGCACTTGTGAATTTATCATCGATCGAAGCACTTCTTTCAACGTAAATCATACTTAAATTTTTGTGAATGGAACACAAGTTTTTCTAACTTGGTCTCCCAACGTTATCGTACCTGTCATCTTCAATCCAATGCTTGACGACAAAGTTAATTTCCCGATTCTTTTTTCTTTAGACAGGGTGTTGTTGCACCCATGATCCCTCTTTTATTGCCCCTGTTGTAGAAATTTTCTCAAGCTCGTTGAGAACAAAATGTTCTCTTTTAGAGCATCATAAATCAGAGTCGTTAGCCTGGCCAACCCTAAAGGATCGTTTTCCCAAAAGTGATCTGATTACCGGAAAACACCTGGGTTGAAAAATCGAGCACGTCTAACCCCTCAATAGAAAATATTGACTCGATGAACAAAAATTTTATATTCATTCTTTACTATCGTATAATTATGTATAACTTTTTACGTATATCTTCATGATTTTTTAAAGAATCCTATCACATATCTCAATCTCAAGAATACATGAAAAATTGCAATAATAATAATAAGAGAATACGAGAAAAAACGCGTGACAGGCGCGATGTTCCGAGGGCGAGAAGGCCGTCCACTTGCTCCTCGATGGAAATTTATATTTGCTGATCCCCCAGGAGCCAGCAATGATATCCTCGTCTCGTGGGGAACCGTGGAAGAAGGACAAAAGGAGAATCAGAAGGACGAACGAGGGTGGCGCGGAGAGAAGGATCGGTGGCAGATGCCGTGATCCCAGTGGGACGCCAGCCGCTCCAAGAGTGAAGACGTTCGAGTAATTGGCCTGTGTGCGCTTCGATTCCGACTGTTGAATCGCAACCGAGTCACCAAAGCCTTTTGTAAAGTGGTGTTCTCTCTCTCTTCCTTTGCCAAACCTGTTCTCTTTTCTCATTGCAATTTATAACCGCACACAATGAGATCGAGAGTGTGTTGTTGATGCCCGACCGAGGGAAAAATGTTTGCTTAAAATGTCTCAATTCGTTCCGACTGAATCGAATGAAACAGAAAAAAACAAAATCAGTTAACTCCGATTGGACTCGAATAATCTATCATGGAGCAATAACCGAAAAGGTTACTTAATTCTTTAATATATCTTTAATCTACAATTCTTGGTATACAAACTTTGAATGTAAAGAGACAGGCAGAACTTCCTGACATGCCAAACATTATAAAAGTCGCAAATAAATACATACTTCTCTTAAGGATGTATTGGCTACATAGTCAATCCCAAAAGTTTATGTACCTTAGAAAAACGCATTTTCTATAATTAAAAAGANAACAAATTCAACATGCTGGCATTGTTTAAGTATATAGTCTATACATCCTTAATTTTATTTGATCAATTCAACTGTGTAACCCAACCGGTTTAGATAAATCGAATTCTAGAAGATACTGAATTGACAGCGATCTCCGATTTTCACCGCGTCATTGTCTGCTCGCACGTGATAGTCTCCACGCCTTTCGCGGCATGGCAAGCGAGTCAGCATTCTGAATCCTCAAGTGAATTGCCATTTTAACGAGCGACCAAACGCTACTGCGCGATCGCTCCTCTCAGAAAGAGCGTCGTTTCGCATTCGCGCATTCAGAGCGACGACGAAATTAATACCGAATCGATTAAAAGTTCGATTCACTGGCCGTCGTCCATAGGACAATGCGCCGCGGTAACGATCGCATACTCTTTCTACCCTTTCTACTCGCTTGAAGGGGTCGTGAGAATCAGCGACGCGTTCCTCGTAAACAATGACGCGGTTCTGGCTCACGTCCTCGTTTGCAGGAACGAAGACTGCTGAGAAGATGAAAGAGTTAATATGAAATCCTTTTGTATTATAATAGCACGTATGACAATTATGTGCAGTGTGACGATGCTGTATTCATAACAATGGAATCTCGATAGAAGTTGAACATGCTGTCACTTCCTTTTTCTCTTTTAAGATTGTATGAGCCTCTGAAAACAGTGACATAACAGTTATAAGATAATACATTAATAGAAGACTATGCAAAATATTAAAAATTTCGCGAGACTGTTAAAAATATTATTACGTTTTAAGAGAGAAATACATATTTTTGCTGTAAAATAATTTATTTTACAATTTTTGGGTCTCTGAGATAAACCCATATAACCACCCCTTCTTGTCTGAGCTTACTGCTTATAATCTATCATAAATTTTGTATTACAGTCGTTTGAATGATATTACACACTTGTAGAATTTTTATAAAAAGGTTTTTATGAAATTCTTAAAAAAAATATAGACGCAGTATCGAATTTTATAATTTTGAATAATTATTAATACACGCTTTACGTTCGCATTTCTCAAACTTTTTGCAGAAATCTCACGGCTCATACAACCATAACGAAGAAAATGTACAAGCATAATTTTTGTTTTTCGCTTGTTTCGAATAAACGGAGTGCAGATGGACGAGGTTCTGCCGTACTTCGGGAAGCAGCTTTCAGTAGAATATACGAAGCCCGTTTCAGTTGAAATCTACCAATTGCTCGTTTTGTCCGGAGGCCGGTTGACGGTCTCGCGCGACGGAATCCGACGCGGCGCGGCGGGCTGCTTAATTACGCGCAGCCCCCTTTTCTTGCCGACTCGTTCGCGGAATGTGTTAATTCGCGATAGCGCGCGTCGCGGAAGGCGTGGACGTTGTCACGCCTAGACAACAGGAACGCGATGACGAGGTTGAAAGCCTTGAATCAACCCAGTGGTGATCCTATCTACCATCGCGATGGAACGCTACGCCTCGTGTTGCGCGTTGCTCGATTTTTCGTGTATAATCGCTGTGGATAATCGGTGTCTCCCTAATGCACGGATCTTCTTCGTTCCGCTTGATTACCATCGTGTCTCGAGGAAACTAGGTGCGCGAATAGTAATTGCGTTACACGGTGTTCCGTTAAATGCGACTAGTCATGATTCATCGTTTAATAGCATTGAGAAAAAATTAAATACTCAATTTATTTGATCATCATTATATGATATCAAGTATGTAATGATCTTTTTTCTGTAATCAGAAGATAAGATTGTGTATAGATATCATTTCCAAAAATTGAATTTCGTAATTAATGAAGAATTATATTTAATTCTAAGCTATGGGTATCCAATGGATAATCTTTATTATGAAATCTGTCTTAAGAAAATTCAAACTCCTGTCCTACTACAACAATCATTGCAATGCGACATACAATTTCTCAGACAATTATCCATCAAATTATGGCAAATTAATCGCGAGATACAACCGCATCGTTCGATGCAGCGAATTGAACTATACAGCGCGTAGGCGGCTCGCGTTTAAGAGCATCGGCTTCGGGTTTGTGTCGCACAATGTGCCGCGATTAGAGGAGCGTAGGAGGAATGACAGAGGAGCATAGATATCTTGAATGGACGCGGAATAGCGCGTTTAGCTGATCACCTATAGTTCGATCGATTCGGTATTCACCGTCTGGGCGTCTTACTCGTGTAATCCTCGAAGCTGAATAACTCCTTGTCAGCCAGCAGCGCGTTCCGTGAACGCAGGTCTGTTTGCATACACGAGGTCCATTATCAGCGTGAAATCTCGATGGCCATCTCTTTCTCTGTTTCTCTTTCTGTCTCTCTGTATCGCTTCTTTAAACTGTCTTAATCGTCGTCGTTTGGAACGAGGCAGACCTCGTTGAAGGATGAACACGTTCGCGGCGTGGAAACGTGTCGTGTGTGTCGCCATGACACGTCGCGTCGCGAGAAGTCGTACGGTTTTTCGAACGATCGGCTCGCAGGTGGTTTTCGCGAAACGTTCGCGTGTTCGCGGCGCGCGCGATACCATCTGCGCCACTAATTTCCGACGATTCAGCGAAAGTGACGAGCGCCGGCTCGTAAATTTGCCCCGGCTAAACCGGCCGAACGAAACGAATCCGTTCGGGACTGGTTTCACTCGTGACTTATCCCAGCATCCACCGCCGTAGCAGCGGCGGCGGTGGTTGAGCGCACGCGAGACCAGACCGCTCTCGGCTCATGCGGGACAATGGGCCCCCGAGAGTTGCCACACCGGCCATTGTTTTTGCATGGCCATGTCTCCCGCGGTTTTTACCTGCATTAACGCGAATTGATTTCACGTGAAACTGGCATCGTACATATGAGCCGTGGTGAGGCAACTGCGAGGTGAAATCGCGGCCGTGCACCGCCGAGGATGTGCATGCCTCTCGCTGCTTAACTAGAAGTGACGCCGGCCGGTTTGATTTGTTGCCTGTTCACAAGCTACCGAAGTAGCTATATCTTTCCTCGCACAGAATGGGATATGTGAAATTGCTGAGAATCGATTTGCCATACCTCTCATTCCGCAGAGCTTTATGAAACAATTCTTCTATTTTATTTCTATTGTATCATATAAATTAATCTCGGACGAATATTTTTAATTAAAAAAAAGATCAATTTAATTATTTTTTTATAAGAGTAATCTGTTTCTTCACTTATAATCATTTTAATTTTCAAAGGATTGAACTTACGCATATGGCAATGTCCTTGAAGAGGATGATTTTTAATTTAATTCATAAAATAAAGTCGAAGGCACTAATTATCTCGGATGATTAGCTCGCTGCCAACTGGAGCACATAGCAGACCTGTTAAAGTAGTAGCACGCGTAAATCAATCAAGCAATGTACGAGCGTTTCGACGAAGGATAATTGGAGTAGCGACAAGTTGATCAGTGCGGCTTCTTTCTGAATGCGGATCGGGATCGGGATTCTACTCGTTCGCCGTACGATCCACATTCAGCAGCTTTAGTCCTTAGTCATCGAGTGGCTACATCGCGAGCGTGCCTTATGGGGCCAAAAGAAACCAGCATCATGCTTGTCCTCCGCTAGTCTAATTATCTACCTGACCATTTTTACTTCATATTAATGCATAGAAATATTTAATCCTAATGTTTTTAAACATAGAACATAATTGAGGTGAAATAAAATAAAACAGCATAGGATTTAATAGCATCGTAGGATTCAAGTAATCTGTGTATCTAATTATTTATGTTGTATTGGCTTCTATCTTGTAATAATATGTAGAAATATTTAATCTTAATCCCCTAATGATTCTGAGCATGCGATTCTAATTGAAGTAAAATGAAGTTTACAATTTCCGTTCGTAGTCTAAACAAAATTTAAATCTGACAGATAGAAAAGTAAAATGACTGGTGTAGCACGAGTCAGCAGCGTGGTTTCATTTCAACTCTCACTGCGAATCGACTGGTGGAAATCCGGTGCAACGAGCCATTACTGAGAACGGACGAGCAACTGGGAACAGTATCGTTACGAAAACAGGAACACCGATTTAGAGTGCGACTTATAGTCGCGATTCATTCTTACAAAGTGCAACTTATAGTCACATTTCACTCTTACAACTTCCTGATACATCTAATACCAGCGTGCTCGCGGTGGAACATTGCTCGTTCGACCTAAAAGGGCTATGAGGAAACATATCTTCAAACACATTCCGCGGAATCCATTATCGACTGGAATATTGCTTATTGTTTCTATTGTGGCGTATTGTCTGGAGTTATCTTAACGATGAGAGCGTATTAGAATTACAAAATCCGGCATACGCTACCGTTTGAGTATTTTAACAATTTTAGATGTTGAATAAAATATTTGTTGACTAAAAATTCTCAGATAATACTGATTACAAATATATGTACATAAACCAGTGATTTCAATCGATATATGTTACTTCCATTGAAAGTAGACTGGCAGTAATAAATTGATAAGCATCCCGTATCCTTTTTCGGACAGTTCTCGCGTTTAGTCAGGTCAGGACATTCGTAGAAGACAGTGCACGCATGAAGCAGACGGCGTGTCATTGGTATCGGTGTTCTCCATTGTGTCCAATCAATTGTTGGTGAGGGGATCGAAGGCGGTGGGTTGCGACGGCAGGGTGAAAGGCAGAGAAGGATTCCTCTCGGTACGTCCATCCGTAGCCAGTAATGTTGATTGCGAGGAATCTTGTATCGAGCTTCTCTCCTTCGGTCTCTCTCCCTCCATCGTGCGGTTCTTGTCGTCGCGTAAGTCCGCGTTTCACTGCTCCCGAGCAGGATGCTCGGCTCGCTTCTTCCGCCACGGATCGAATCGCGATCGGATGTCTGTTACCGATGTCAATCTTCCTTTTTGCGCTTCCGTCGGCGCAACGAAAATCGAGCGAGACGGCGCACCGCTGACTCGACGATTCCTCATCGCGCTCCCGGTTCCCACATTTCCTCCCGCTTGGGTTCGATCCGCGTGATCTTGCGCTTTCATACGCCCTTTGTCCCATTTTGTAATACGAAAGTGAATAAAATTGAAAGAGGATATTTGAAAGCGATGTCAGTTTACAGGAGATCATCTCCAGTAACGCATAAACGTCGTTTCTATAAAATTACCAGTGAAATAGGTACATGCTGGAATAATAAAATAGAATAATTAAATGAAATAGCATGGAATATCATTCCCCCTTAATCGTCTCATTTATCTTTTATGCTTTTGCTACCTGAAGCGTGCGGAGGCGTTAATAGCCTCAGATATTACACGTATAAGTTACTCAGCGTCGAAAGTAAAAAAGTTTCTAATCCTCGCGTTTAATGAAGTTGACACCTAAAACGGAGATCGTTATCTTGGTGACAGTGGTTTTAAACATCGTAGGTACTTTTCACTACACTTCGAACGACCTTCATCAATTCTGCCAGATTATCAGATTCAACTCCAATCAACGAAATACATTAAACAGGATATTATATTACATACATATGTATACGCACGTGGACATTATTCTGAAATTCACCGATTTAATCTGAGGTCGAGATACGTTGAAGATATTGAGATGACACATCTACCGACTTCCTAGATTATTATAGGATTAAATACATTTAAATTTCGACGCTGGTGTACCTCAAATAGAAGATACCAAGCGTTCCTACGATTAACGCTCATTCTCACACTTAACGAGTTCACCCGGATTCTCACGATAGATGAAGACGTTCCAGGAAAGAATCGTTCTCATTATATACACACTTGTTAACCCCTTCACTGTTTGCCTGTCAAATCTGTGAAATTCCATCGAATAAACAAGCGCACCAGAGATCCTAATCGCGTTCAAAGGAGACACAATAATGGCGGACGGTCTAAAAATGGTTACAGCTGATCCGGGAGGTGGACAAATAATTATGCAAATAGGCGACGAGGATAAGATCGGTTGGAAAAAGCGGCTCCAATCGAACGGGCCGTTAATATCTACATTCCGTCGTCGTTGTTCACGGACGGTACGTAGTTTCACGGACTTAATTTCTTTTCCGAGGAATGGAATCCCGGTGCCGAAATTTATAGAGACACGCGCTGCTACAAGAACACTTTCTACACCGTTTTGTCATCCCTAAGTAGCCACGTAAATCTCTACGCTTTTCCAAAAACTGTATAGTATGACATATAAAGTACGCATCTCTCTTTATGTTCATGAATTTATTTTATCAGGGAAAATCTTTTTACTGATAATTTTTATCAATAATAATTATAAATGAATTTTCAGAACACTATTTAAAATATTGCCTCATGTTGATGTGAATTTATATTCACTCTTTTTACTTGTCTCATTTCTTTCTCATTTTCCGTTTCACTCGATCGGCTGACGATTTGTACGTCGCCGTCTTCTTTTTCATTTTTTGTTCACCGTTTTTCTGAAACGGTAGCATTCAAGCGAGCTCGTTCATGCGATCCCAAGCCGGCGAGGAGACGTCTGCGCGCGGCAACGTGTTTTATTGCCGTGAACCATCGGCATTCCTCCCTCCCATCCTCCCTTTTTTCGCCCTCTTTCCGCGACTCCGCTAAACTAACCACACTCATCGCCCTCGACGCGTGCGTGGCTCTCCTCCTTTAACCTTCCTCCCTCTGCTCTCGGACTTGTTTTTATCCCAACCCTCCTTTACGTACCTTGACTATTCACCGAAGAGGCACTTGTCTCGAAGTAATAGAAACATCGGTTTCAAACCTCAAGAAATTGCGATTTTATGCAAATTAGAAGGTTAGACGTGGATTAAAATAAAATGCCGAGGCATCAATCTCTTTTATTACGTTCCATTTAGTACAAATGTTATTTAGATAACGTTTGCAGTTTACGGAGGTACACGAGATCGTTTCCCGAGACATTTTATTAAAAGATAGCAACTACTTATTTGTAGTCTCGCGGTAACTCGTTCCGAAAAAGAATTCGATTTATTTAAACCATTACCAAGGCGGGTTCGCACGGAAACTCGACTGATCGGCATCGAGATTTCGCGCGAACCGTTCAACACATAGGCGGATAGGTACACACCGGAACGAGGAGTTAAAACGTAGCCAGGGACCGTAGGGATTACTAGGAAACACCGGTAGTTAATACGAGTCCTTCGAGCCGATCGTATCGGTAATAGAGGATCCAGCAGGAGGTGTGATAGCAGGACTTAACGAAGAGCAAGAAAAGCAGGAAGAAGCCGTGTCACGGCCGGGACGTTCCTCTTCCCTCGAGACACCTTGGTGTACGGGTGAAACGGCCGGTAAACAGCCAGCAACGACAACGGCCGCAACGGACGGAGTCTTTTAAGAAGAGAAGAGGAAGGCATAGAAAAAGAGGGGTAGGCTCGGTTGACGGTACTCGTTATCCCGACTGACTGCCAAGTCTCGAGCAGTACTCGTTGCGATATCTTCACAGATTCGTATCTAGGGTTACAGATCTTGCTCGCCGTTTACGTGCACACGCGGTAGAGTGTGCGGAGATGGCCCGGGAAATCCTGGTTGCGTAGCCGCGGACAAACAGGCCGTGCGAAAGGAATCGCGTCGGCTCTAACTAGGCATCGTCTGCATATACATATATAATCATTAACAGGGTGAAAACGGAGACGGTTCCTTGAGATTGTTCGTTGATGTTGGCAATGAGATTAGATTTAATTTTGCCATGACTCGATTTCGTCAAATGTTCAACTGATTTGGGAATATATTAGAAACAGAAGCATCGAATATTTTATATTTGAAGCATACGATGATGATAGTCGATAGAAGGTTTAAAGAATCATGCATCTTTTCATGTGTGTCATAAATTCATAAATATTCGTAAATTATATATCGTGGGAAAAATTATAAAGCTGATTTCTGAGTGACACGTACATTTAGTCAAATATAATCACGTTGATGCTCGTTGACAGGTTACACATGCAGTTTCTTCAGAGATCTACAGATCTCGAGGGATCTATCATTGGTTTTTCAAGATCTATTACAGAATCGTTCACGCTCCGGTTTCGCTTGTTCTTTTCTGTAGACTGTTAGAGGCTTTCGAGCATTAGCGGTGCGACGGGCTCTCGACTCTAACTCTCATCCAGAGCCGTTCGCCTCGTATGCAAACCGGCTCTGGCTCCGTGAAAACAAAACGACGATGGAAGGAAAGAGAGGGGTAGACGCGAAGGTTCGAGCCACCAGGAAACAATCCTTCTCCTTCTCCCTTCTTCTCGGCCGTCCTCGCCGTTGTCCTCCGTTTCTTCTTCTCCTTTTCCGCCTCCCTCCTTCCTTCCTGTTCACCGTTCCCCTATTTATTTCTTCTTGCTAGTTCTTCCCTCGCTGCTCCTCCTTTTGTACGCGACATCAGCAACGCCGTGCAACATCTACGAGATCGGCGATCTCTCGCCGGAGGACGAAATCGTCCTTCCCTCCCGGGCTTTTTTCTCCCTTTTTCTCTCCGCTCTCTCGCTCCGTGCGGTACGTTCGGCCGTGCCGAGACGACATAGAGACGAGGAAAGCTGGTTCCACGGATTCCATCGAAAACACGGCCGCGAGTCCGCCCGGGGTCTCCATTACGAGCAAAAGTTCTGGTAACGTCCCTCGGGAGATTCAAGCCGGTGATTTTGATAAGCCCGACACGCTTGTGAAGGATATAATGTATTTAATACGAGAGATCCGAGCTCGGATTAAATTTGAGCCTCTCTGGTTTGCGCGAGCCACGCCGCCGCACCGTCCCTCCGCGATACCTACACCACCACTACTGCAGAGTGAAGTTTATCGTTAGACGTATCTATTAATTGTCCCAATTTTATGTCACGCCGCGTTACACGATCGGTGGCTGGTCCCGATAAGATCGGCCGCGTCGAATTTTAACGAGGCTCGAAAGCGCGCCTCGAAGAGCGCTCCTCGCGTAATTAGCCGACTATTTACCCGAAACGGCTAGCTCGTCTCTCCCGGACGGGCGGCCTCGCATCGGACGATTTAATTTTCCCGGCGGGTTTTATTTAATTAGCCGCGATGTCGATTAACCTTCGCGAGAAGTACGGCGCGCATCGGGTCTCGACGAAACGAGCCGAGGCTCCTACCGTGCAGACCTTAATAGGGTGGCAGAAGCTACCCCGCGCTTAATCTCCGTTGACGGTGATGATTAACGAGGCGCGAGCCCGAGCCGCGTCGTCGCACCTGTCGACTCACAGTGCCGCGTTCCCGTTCTCAGCTCGCGAGAGGTTGAGCCGCGAGGCGCAAACGAGAATGTTGCATTCCTACTTGGTCGCTCGAGTCGAGGGTAGGAGCGAGCCGAGATGAATAGACGTAAGACAATAGGGACGGACGAGTGTTCTTGCGGCGGTTCCCTGGGCGGAACACCAAGTTCACGTGCTCGGAAATTTGCATCCGTCCCACCCCACGATCCGTTTATAAATCACTGCAAGACCGAGCCGCCTATTCCCATCGATCTGTTCCACGAAGGCTCGTTGATTAGACGGAATCGACGAGATTTATGATTTGACAACAAATACCCAAACACGTTTTGTAAGAAATCAAGCATATAAGGAATAAGAATACTCCATCGTGTCTAAATTAAATTCCGCCTGAAATTAAAGTATAATCTACATCTCTGTACAGCTTGTTAAGAATCTTCGGCGTAGCTCGTCAGGAGAGAGCAAGAGTGTCCTCCCTTAATTTCCTCGCGATCACTGACCTTCCCCACGCGTCCCTTAGGTGATCAGAAACAGGGACCGCGCGGGTTTATCGCGATCGTACGAGCGGCGCGATTACGGCGTTAATGTAAAACACGCGCGGGGGCACGGCCAGGGTATTAAAAGCGAGGAGGATTATACCCGAGCCGCGAGAAACTGCGAGAGGAGAAGAAGACGACGCGCCGGCGCGGCGCAGGATGGAGGAAGGGGCCGAGGCTCGCGCGCCACAGATGCTCGCCGACTGTTCTATAATTTTATAGTGTTCACTTTTATCCAGCCCCTAATTAATGGCCTATAAATTATGTGCGACGAGTCGTTAATGGCCCACGCACACACCAAACGGCATTCGCTCGTGCATCGTCTCGGCGATCCTCCGCCGCGGACACGATTTTGCACTACACGAGAGAGGGACTGACTACTCTCCGAGCTCGGGTAGAACCGAACAGTACTGGCGTGTTGGACGCGTTTCCGGTTGACAAGTGTTCTACACTCATTAACGATATGTTGCCAAATTGATACGGACGTCGAACAAGCTTGTAGAAAATGATCTTTCTCGTTTCAGGGAAGACCTCTTAATTTTTATAATAGGACTTTTATCTTGAACAATACAGTATTCGATTTTCTGTTTTTCCTGACAATCATAATAATAAGTAGTATTTACACGTTCTTTCAAGCAACAGAATTTACTATAGTTGCACGAACGAACTGCATAAATAATTGTACTCTTTGAAATCTGTCCCCGTTTCTTGTACCACTTTCACGCATAACGAGATTTCATATATTACACCGTTTGTCAAGGGCATGAAACCACCGTGTAACCCAGTGTTTGCTTTTGCTGCTTTTGATACACAAAATTTGTCAGAAATGGGCTATTTTTTTAAAAGAGTACACGTCGCCGTTGCGCGTAGCGTACGCGGCCGTGGCACGATTGCGACGAGCACATGCACGCGGATACGTATACGAGTACGAAACGGTATGTACGTACGCGAAGAGAGAGGCTCATTGCCGAAGCATGCAGGCTTGTCTTGTACAATTTGCTCGAACATGTCCGTCGCGGTCGGAACGCTCGTTTGAACCGGTCGGGGAGCGTCCTCTCTTCCTCGACGAGATGAAGAGGATACACGCTGGCCTCCTCTCCGGTCCCGTGGGATCGAGCACCGGCCAAATCCACGGTGTAAATTCCCCGAGTCATTCTCTCTCTCTTTCTCTCTTCCTCTCTCCCCGCAACCCTCTTCTGCCCGCTCACCCTCTGAACCCTTTTCGA
Source organism: Ceratina calcarata (assembly GCF_001652005.2). Taxonomy (NCBI): domain Eukaryota; kingdom Metazoa; phylum Arthropoda; class Insecta; order Hymenoptera; family Apidae; genus Ceratina; species Ceratina calcarata. Next base: position 83,265 of record NW_017160008.1, read on the forward strand.
AAGTAGCTAACCGATCGAACGGACCACCGATAAATCTGTGCGACGCGTACCCTGTTTTCTACTGAGACAAACGCCGAAAAGAGGTCGAGAGGCTCGGCGAACGTAATCCCGTGTCGACCACGACAAATCGCCCCCGAAATCCTCGGATTTCGTTCAGACTCGACGACGATTATCCTCCTCGACGAGTGTTTATGATGTCACCGAAATAGAAAGCGATCGTGTTCAACATGGCATTTATTGTGATGCCTTCTACATCTTCGCGAACAATTTAAATGCCTTATGTTTAATGATACAAAGAAATTAAGATAATTCTATATTTGCAAAACCGATATTACTGAATTTGCATCTATGTGCTACGGTAATGTAACGTTGCTCATTAAAATGTTGCACTCAATGCTTAGCAGGGAAACGAGACGACCATTAGAGCAACTTAACAAATAGTAAAACAGTGGTTAACATAACTCACTGCGCGGCCTGAATAAACAATGACTAAATAAATAGTGTACGAAGACAAGGAAGATAATTAGATTCTTGGTTACTATGAAAGGTTTCGCGGAGGCCTGGAGGAGAAACAGGGCGGTTCCTGTTCAGCGGCACAGAATATTCTACGCGCAACCACGCGCTCTTCGCTGCCTCGTGGAATTCGATTCAATCGCATAATTAACGTCTGGTTGCGTGTAACGGAGAATGCGCGAGGCCTCGTTATTAGAATAATTCCATAGGACTAATTAAAATACAATACATGGCAAGAATTCGTGATCGACGTTTGCCCGCTGACAACCTCCGGAAGCGGAATTCATCTGTCAGGATGATTAACAACGCGTTAATTAGGCGAACGAGACACGGCCTCGTTCGCCGTCGTTGACAGAAAAATGCGGCGAGGCAAAAAGCCAGGGACGAAGCTCGCAGCATTTAAACCGTGTGATTAACCTCCGATTCAATGCGACTAATTCAGAACCGATCTGCGTACCTTTCGCCAGAGGATGATAAAAATTACTTATTTATCACGTGTCCCGTTTAATAAGTTAAACAAATCTTCTGACGTTAAGAGACTGCAAATATTCAAATTTATATAATACAAAACTTCATATTAAGAAAACCCATAATGTTTTATTAATTTAAACTGTTGATAAACTCATTGCACACCGTATATATTCTATGAATTGCTAGGACGTTGAACCTTGTTAGCAACATATAATAAACTTCATATTTTAAGTACAAAAGGACTCTGATTATCAATGATGGGTTCTAATAAATACCAAGACAATAGTCAAAATCCTGCTCCTGTAATGATGGAGGGTACCGTTTCCCTCGGAACCAACACTGCACTATCCATCTCTTGGATCCTTTCTAACTGTTCACAGTACATATGTACCTACTATGAGAAGCGTTCATGGATCCTCTTGATCAGCTCTCGTGACGTGCCAGCGAAGACTGATGCTCGCGGCGAGGTACGCGGGATTGATTACCGCAGTCAATAACACGGCTGTGTGCATTGATGAGAGCACGAGGAACGAGGGAACGTTAACAGGTCAATGAAATTATACCGTAACAAAGATTGATGCCGGTGTGATTGATGATTGATGATAGGACAGACCGAACCGAAGTGGCAAAAACCACTTTCCACCTGATCAACGCGATTTCCTCCTATTTGTTCGTCTATCGTTATAATTTGTACGCAGACTTTTAAACGCCCACGCGGTTTTCGTTCGATTTACACGTTGCGGTCGAAACGATAATGGCCTGCGATCTGTCTTCATCCTTGCGTGTTCAACGTCTACATTGGTTGTCCACGGTAGACCGAGAGATACTTATTTTTATACACAACTGAATTGCTATTTTTTGTCTGATAAAAATACATACAATATGAATGAAAATCCATTTAATGAAAGACTACAGAAACTCATTGGTTCCCTTTATAGTAATTTCACGTGTGTTTATACAATTATCATAAAGATAAAGTATGATTAAACCACATAAATAGTTTAAATTTGCACGATATAAGTTAATAATAAAGAATAAAAATTAATGATTAAGAAAATTTTGATCTGTTCTTTTATTTGATTTTGATATAAAATACGTAGAGTAATAAACGCCATTACTATAGTGGATCTATTTCTATATACTTCGTAGCTGTCTCACTTAAGAGACATTATAAGTACATATTTCTGCGAGGAAAGTATGCGCACCTCGGACCGACGCGACGATTCGCGCCGCAGAGAAGAAGGACGGTTAACGCGGTACTAATAAAAATAATTACGGTATCCGTCGTTGCTGCACGTCGTCCAAATCGAAATCTGATAAGGGAGTTAATAAATGCCGTGGTCCGACGCAACGCGGCGGACAAGCGGCGTCCGAGGGCCACCGGATCATCCGAGACGACTTCGCCACCCCTCCCGATCCCTTCCGATGACCACTGCGAGGAATGCGTCGTCTTTGGTCCCTAATGATTCCCGAACCCGGACCCACCGGAGACCCTGATGATATCTAGGTCGGACCGAACGTTCCTCGGGACCCGCGCGCGTACAGGAAACCGGCTTCGGCTCCTCTTCTCGCTACCGTCTCCGCAGCTAAAACCGTCCCCTGTCGCACTGTCGACGCCGTCGATCGTTCGCTGCCGAGGCTCGATAGAAACTCTTTCGGAGTTAAGTGTTACTAATTTAGCGATTACGATATTAATCATCCCGCTACCGGTTCCCAGTTACATTTCTCTTTCAACGAGAGATGAATGATCGAGGAGAGGACGCGTGACGACGTCGCGTCAGTAGAGGTGGGCTCCGTCGATTTGCGTACCACCAACCGATTAACGTTAACGACTTTCGGTACGTGCAGCTAACCGTAGGCTCTATAATTGGTGATTAGTGGGAGGATTCTTAATGACGATCTGTCGAATCGTGTGTGGCTGCAATTGAATGGAGATTGACGTTTAGCATTTTTGCAGTCAATCTTTGTAATAACAGATACGACGGTAAAATTGATGATGCTTTGAAAGAAGCTCATAGAAGAGGAGCACTAAAATCTGACTTGTCTTTATCTTAACGAAGGTACAATTTATGTTTTGTAAAACTGGTTAAGATGAAACAGTTAGGGTTTTCAAATTACTATTAAACCTCGAGTTTTTAAACTTTTTATATCCTATTTTATCTTTCGCATATAATAAAAGCACACAGGTTTCATCTGAGAAAACTAGTAAGGAAATACGAAGCATACAATTACTGTATAAAACGAATGAGCATTGAATCCAGCAAAGAATCCGGTTTCCCATATAACACCTCCGGCGCTAGAGATTCCAGGGGGCGTGGATCCCGCGATCGATCTCGATCTCATAGTAGGCTGCCACGAGGACGGACAAAGGAGGCGGCAGGAAAGTAGAATGGGAAGGGGGTCACTCGTTCTCGTTTTAACGCCTTGCCGAGGTGTCGGCGTCGCGCGTTCCGTCGTCGCACGCTCTCGGGACCCTTCTTTTCGGTTTTAGGTCCCAGCGACCTTCCGCCACTTCCTTTTCACGGCCGCGTGTGAATACGCGCCTAAAAGCGAACGCGGTCCGGGAGGCGGCGTGGCGGCGGCTCGATCTCACCGCATTGTCATGCGACGGGTCCCCCTCGACTCGTCGCCCATCCCCCCTGTCCGCCGTTGACGCGCGAACCCCGGGGGATGAATGTTCGAATCCGCTCGCCCCGAATGAATGACGGAGTGATGTTTGTTTTGAGTGCAGGTTCTCGCCCTTTGTCTCAGCGGGAGCCGCCACGGTCGTTTTTTCGACGAGATCTTTCTCCTTCCTCTGTCACGTTCCTCTTTCATCCACTGACCCCTTCTCCTCCCTCCGATCCTCGGGCTCGTTCTTTCTCCCTTTATTCGATCGCCCTCTCGCGCCAATCGAAAAACACAGCCGCCGCTTCTACCCTTAAGCACAGAGACTTTTATTTGATAAGAAAAAGAGAATCGAGTGCAACACGGAGTAAATCCGTTCGTTTTAGAATTTCTCTTCCTTCTTTCTTTCTTTCTTTCTTGCTCCCTCGTTCTTTTCTTTCATCGCTGTTTTTATGTTTTACGCGATCAGCGAATCCGATACTGGCACTTACTCGGTACAAACGGCATTGTTCCATCCTCGCGGAGAGCCGTGGATTTCAGGAAAACAACGAACAATAACGTTCAGTGGTTTTTTCTGATTCCTCTTCTCTCACTCTTTCTCTCTTCTTGTCTGTTTCTGAATCCTGAACGGTTTGCATTTCAATTTACATGGAGAAATGGCCTGCGTCACTACTGATACACGGAGATGCGTTTTATGAAACGGGATACGTCCGGTCCATTCACACGTTCGACGGCCGCGCCTGTTCCCCTCATTCGCACTATCTCTCTAATTTACTCTGGCGACGACGCGAGAACCCCCAGCTTTTACTCGTCTTCAGCATTTCGACTCGCTACTGTTTGCTTTCCTTTACAGGACTTTTTACTTTTCTTACCATGTTAATGGCTTCCTCGGGACGATCTCACATCTCGCGTGTACGTTTATCAAAAACGATTTCGGTGTCATCGGTTGTGTTGCGTTGGCGCTTACGATATGATAATCGGACTACGGATTTTTACACATTCATGGTATCAGTTAAATAAGTACGTTCTAAACAGACTTGTATTTTGTCATGTAAACATTGCAAGAAGCGCTCATTTTTTAACATAGCAAATCTGTTTTTTTTATATTCACTACTGATACAGTTTTTCTATAAATGCATGAAGTGATAATTGATTAAAAAACGAATTTTCTTTACTTGCTGGGAGAAGCTAAATTGTATTTTCTTGGTATTCAACATAATTAAGTCATTGCCTTCGTCGAAACGAGCCAGAATATTTACCAGGATCTTCAACTGGCATCTTCTTTAGAGACTGTGCCATGAATCAGCCAGTTTATCCGATTTCCTAAAGTGACATCGTCGCGGTTGTTCTTTAAATCCGACGGGTGGTTCTTTTCAGTTGTCCCTAATGCGTCCGCGCGAAGAGCTTCTGCGCGCATTTCTATGCAAAGCGTTTTTAAGCAGTGCGTGTTTGTTCCGACGATTAAGATTCCCGTAGTCGTTCCAGGGGATTACGCGACTGCGACTTTCATCGAAATCCATAAAGAGACTCGGCCCGCACAGATGCAACGGGACAGAGTTTTTGTTCGAGCTCCTCTTAATTTGCCACTGGCAAATTCGTTGACGATTATTAAGATTCTTCTCGATAATCGTGTCGCAAAGGAGATAAAATCAGATAGGAATTAGAAATACACTTGAATTTCAAATCTAGACTAACATATATGCAAATTAACAAACAAAATTTCCTTAAATTTATGTTATTCATTCATCTTTTCATTGCCTGTATTACTCATGTTCACTGAATAAATTAATACTGCATGTTCGTATTGTTACCGTGTTACGCAGCGGAGCTTTCTTTACAAGGTAATCGTTCCCGCTTCGCCTTTCTACGCGTAAAATAGAATCAATGCGAACAGATTTACCAGACGTAATGTCAGCTAACAGCTTGCAACATTTCACCAGGCGTATTCACCAGTCATGCAAGACTAACGCGCGGCACTCTTGGCCATGTAGGTTACCGACGGCCTACGCACAGGCGATACACAATATCCATCAGCAGTACACTTGCTCAAGAATTAATTGCTTTCGATATTCTCGTATACAATTGAATTGAATAATGACTCGACTGAACGTACCGCAATACGCCTATGGAATATGCTGGCCTTAATAACACTGACACAAATCAGCCACAGAAAACCTTCCCTTCGTGATACCAGTCTCAATTCTTCAGAACGGCAACGTAAAATTCATTCTTCTTTTATTCTTCCAATTTTATTCTCATTAGACGAGTTCAAGAGAATTTTCAATTATGAGTCTTTGCAGAACTCTTTCATACCAATCGTAATTGCATCACTCAGAATTGCACAAAGAGAGAAGTTCAGTATTAGGAAATAGGTGAAATAAATAAGTCCCTATGTCATATCTCTTCCGCTTCTCAGAACCTTTTTTAATCATACAATATTTACACTTCACGGCGAGATAAAAAATTTCAAGAACGTAATAAGTAAGAATAAACAGCAAACCTAGAGAGGAGCAGGGGTAGGAATCGCGAGGAAGAAAGGGGTTGGCGGCGAGACGCAACGTCGAGGGTCCGGTAAATTACTGGCGTACGCTGAAGAATCCGAGCGCGGCTCGGGTAATCCTACGGACGCGGTATCGGTGGGTCGCATCTCCATGACAAATACTGGCAGGACCTCGCGCGGACGCCAGATCCTATCTGCATTTTATCCCCGCGGATAAATGGACCCGCGTCTGTCTACCTATAACGCCGCCTCGTTGCTGTACGCGTGTAACTACCCTGTACGAGCACTGCCCGGAAAATATCTGGCTATTTCCAGTATTATGATTCTGATGTAACTCAGTAATCCTTTAAAGCGAACTTTACTACATAGCAATTACGTGAACAGCTGCCCATTATGTTTATTCAATCCATTCTTAAGAACAACATGAAACTATTTGAAGAAAACTATAGACTTTCTCTTGCTATTGTATATGATGTAACATAGAAATCACTATAATCAATTTTGAACATGATGAACTAAAGGACTACTTATTACGCTATATATTTCATTTTCATTTCCATTGATCAACAGTTTTCTTCCCGCACAGACGAATGTGTGTTAATACTTCTAAACGGTAAGCCACCGCGATATTCCAAACGACGCAGCACGTCTCGGGGCAAAAAGCACGAGCGTTCCGCGCGTCTGATGCTTCAGGAACCACTGCGCTTTTCCACGCATCCCGCGGCCGCTTCGTACATGTCGATGGAATAGAAAGCAGCGCTTCTTGCGTATCAATAACATTTCAAACATCCACGGCAGACCGCATCTGACAGCAGAGCGACGTGCCACGGTATGCTAACTTTTATTCTCTCGAGTTCTCGGTATAATACAGTAGTTCTTATGGTGCTGGGTTCAAAGGACTGGTGGAGAAATGTTTCTTCTCGATTAGAGAGATTGACGTGTGATCGTTTATAAAACAATGAGAGTTCTAATAGAACAAATAAGAATTTCCCAGGATATTTGCATTATAGTAGATAAGGTCGTATTAATATGACTTTACTAATTTTTATAGAAATTTATTATTTACCTAATGCATATGATTTATTCTTGTAAGACACTGTCCTTTATCAAAAATTGAATTCCTATATTCTTTGATTTTAAAATTCATTATTTGTTTAAAAATAATAAGAAGCATATATGTAATGAATTTTAGAATGATTAACTCATTATCGTTGCTTATGATATAACTGAGTAACATAAATTCAAATATGTGAGCCAATATTCATGGTGCGAACGCAACAGTGTAATTAAGACACTGATGGCGGGTGGTAGAACACCCTTTCCAGTGCATAATTTAAACTCGCTCACACTGAAACGACGGATCGCGACAGTTGAGTAGAGATACGATCGAAACGGTACCTACCGTGTCTCCCTTCGATTCGAGCGTACGCCAATCCGTTACCGGGAATCCTAATTAATTCCGCCTCCTCTCGGCACGCCACAAGACTAGTTCCCCTATCTGGCACGATTAACGCGAAACACGGTTCTATCGGTGTGGAATTGGCTCATTCGTCGAGAATGGTGGGTCGGTGTCTATCGCCTTTCCTGTGGGTAAAAAAAAAAAAAATGGAGAATTGAAGTTATCACGTGCTGATCTGTAGAATTGGATATTCGTGAACGGAGGCGGAAATGTAAAAATAAGAATTCCATGCGATTTGAAAAGAGAGATTTGCAGTAAATACATATATCATTGTAATGAATGTGACTCGATGTTCTGCAGGATATGGAAACATGTGTACGTTCTTTTCTAGTTATGGTACGTATTATGCAGTTTCTCACAGCATATTTCCCTAATTACCTGTGGGAAGAAATCGGCGGTCCTTAAAAGGAATAGAGTTTCGTTTGCTGAATCAAAACAATCATTTGTATCGCGAGAAACTCTTGACTTACATACGAGATTCGCGTATTATTCGCGTACGTGAATATTAGGCTAATATGGGAGAAATGATCAGTCTTAAATTCTTTTAAAAATATATTTAATTACCAAATAGTATAACAAGATTAGGTTTCTGAAAATTGGCATCTACGTATGTATATCAAAAATGAATTACGTTGCAACCATAAATTAAAAGATTAATAAGAAGTCAGAAATAAATCTTCAAGATTAAAACATGGTTTGATATATTCACAGATATTGATCTTCGATTTGATACTTGAACTCAGATTCCAATCAAATTGAAACTTGACTAGCGCTACTTAATCTTGAGGTAATTGTAAGTTATCTTATCACCAGTTTGAACACAAGCATAAACAAACATAAATAATACCCTGAGGAAAAAGTGAAATAGGAAATACATCGAGAGATATTCCGCCATATCGTCGAAGATGAGGTACGTGTTGATTGCCGGGGCTGCTTACACCTTCCTGTTCCTTCTTTCCTCGCGAAATTACAACACCTCGCGCCGGCTGCGTTCTTGCACTGCGGAACCAGGCGCGAGGAATTGAAGGTGAAATTACACCGGCAAACTACGCGTACTTAGAGTTTTACTGATTGCGAGACATAAAACGTAATTGCTAGGTGGTCCTGAAAGAAACGGAAATCCCCCTCGAGGTTCAACAACATTGGTCTGTCAGGTTTAGAAGATTGGTGAAAATGCGTTCTATCCTCATTTTTCTTATTTTCTTATAACATACGTCAAATGATTTTACTGCTATTATTATTATTATCTAACAAGTTTCATAAAACGTTTAATTAAAAGTCAAAGGCACTTAAGATACATTTTATCAATAAATACATAATTTCATCTATCATACATTTCGAAAACTCTTTTAATTCCAATTGAAATCATTTAATCTCCTTGCACATTTTTATGTACATCAACGATTACCTTTTTTTCTATTCATTTATAATTAATCTTACATCATATGTACCTGTCTAACTAACACTCATGGAGATACATGGAGGTACATGGAGATAGTACATACAATATGTATACTCGTGTGTACATAATTCGGAGCGACGACTTTCGTGTCGATTATTTCACACTCGGCTCGCGTTGATTATTTCACAGCCGGTGCCGCTTTCGACACGCGTGTCCAGTTCTCCCTCCGATCCGACGGGGAGTTCATTAGCGGCCGAACCCGGTCCATTAAGATCGATTATCTCGATACATAGAGATCCACACTCTATTTGAATGAGTTTGCAAAATCATCCGCGACCGTTTTAATCCACGGTACGCACGTATATACAGGCAGTTTAAAAAGCCGAAAGAGTTTGGTTTTACATGGCTTTATATTCAAATTCAGATTGTTGTCTTTGTAATACTTTCTTCGATTCCAATTTTGCACTTCGTGCAAGATTATATAATACAATTTATATCTAGAAAATTGTCAATTTTCTCATCGATACAAGAACGTCTGTTTAATTACAATTCGTTTCAAAACTATACTAAGATTTAGTAAAGTTAGAATATCAATTTCCTGGAGGAGAAGTTAAATAGGTTGGAATCAGTTCTCACCAGTGGACATTCGCCGGTGTCGGGAAGACAAATCGCGAGCGGGGTAATTTCCGTGGAGCAAGCTCGCGGCGCGCGTAATATACGATCCCGAATCGATCCCGGGCCGGAGATTTTACCGGGAACCGATTTGAATGCAACACGGGACCGCCTCGTGGCGGAGGCAGCTGGTCCAATTAGCCTATGGACGCCGAGGAACCGGGGGAGGAGCTGGAAACGTGAGGCTGAATCCGTGAACAGAACAGAAAACAGAAGACAGGGGAAGCTGGCTCCTGGCACCGAAACCCGCTCACGGTCTTCACACTTTATTTATCTACATCTCTGTTACGCGCGGCGGACGCGGTTTCAGTACCGGGGGACCCTTGGGCCCGAGCTCGGCTGGTAACCTACTTACGTATATGGCGCAACGGGGTGCAAATTATGCATGTTGCAAGTAGCCTTTGCCTCGACCCGCGTGTCTTTTTATTGCCCGGAATATCTTAAACCGCGCGCCGCGAGCCCGGTCCATGTAAATATATGGAGATACGAAGCCACGAAGCTGAGGAGGAAGAGAACGGAGCCTGCGCGAGTACCGTGTCCATTATCGCTTGAAATTGTACACCCCTTGCTTTCGCGGTGCTGCCAACGTGCTGCGAGACATTCTTCTTTGTATTCTACATATGTAGATATTGATAATAAGATTGATAAAATATAGCGGTAATACAGGATCTTTTTTAAAAGTTGTAGGTATTGTAAACTGTGATGCAAGGAACATTTAATATCAATATTAAGTTGCTCACTTCGATCGTCAAAAAGAAGATTTCTTTACTTTCTATTTTGTACGAAAATAGAATCAAGAATTACTTATATTAAATTAAAATGAAATAATTCATTGGAATTGCAGAGATAAATACAAACTTTTTACAATAGGATGAAACATTTGTTGCTAAACGATACTCAGTTTAGCTAAGATGTTCTAATAACGTAAGGCTTAAATAGTGGACGATACAAGCCACGTTTAATCGGATAGAGGAATGTTCTACTGTACTTCTAATCGCGTACACGGCGACTCGTGCGCCAGGGATCGGTGGAAGGAGAAGAAGTACAGAGCGTAGTCGGACATTAACTTGGCACCAGCATAAATTTGTACGCGGCCGATACACCTCGTGCACCATCCGGCCGTTCCTCTTCTCTTCCTGTTTCGCGATCGAGGCTGGTACATTGAACGCGAACAGACGTATAAGTCTTGGCCGGGGTACTGTAACGTAGCCAAACTGAGGCTTCAGTTCTTAGTAAAAGAAACATTTCAATTCTCGATTCCATGTTTTCGTTTTAATCTCCCAACTTTATAAATACTTAGCCTAATAATATTAAAATAATACCTAAGAAAATTGTCGTATATTTTTATATCACATTTAAAATAATTTTTAATCATTAGTATAATTTATTTATTTAATCATTTATCAGATAGAAGACACGTCAGTTTGATAATTTTATGTTACCTGGCCTATCTATATTTCTCGCAGTCAGACTAGCGCGTACAACTTGTCGCTGATGATCTAAGCTCTAAGCAATGGGAATGTGCGAGACGCTTCGTCGTAATGCGGCGATGAAACTTATGAAAGAAGCCGAAATTCCCGAAAAGATGCTTATCAGACCAAACCGTTTTGCAATAAGAAGACGAGTGTCCGTGGAACGTGTAACTTCCCGGCAGTCGTATGTATCTTGGGGAAGAGGGAGGGAGAGAGAGAGAGAGAGAGAGAGAGCGAGAGCTCTCTCCACAGCTACGACGTCAGGGACGAGATTTAAAGGCCGCGACGGCGGACAATGCACGACACCTGCAGCACCTCGAAAAAGAAGAAGCCGATGGCGATGGAGAAACGGAGATGAAAAGCGAAAGGGTTAGGAAGAGGAGACGGAGAGGTTGGTTCCTACAAAATAGGCGAGGGAAGAAGCAGAAGAGAGACAGCGCGAGCGTTGGAGGGAGGGAGGGACGGGTTCGTCTGGACGCCAAGAGGCAACGGCTAGCGCGAGGTTCGCCTATGTGTAGCGTGTGGCGAACGGAAACTGGTACCGGTAGCGCAGCGGGATAAACTCGGAGGACGTCTTTTAAAAGGCCCTTAACATACGTACCGGGAGAAACGAGCTACATCGTTCCGGTGCAGGGAGCACGGATGCATGAAAAACGCCTATTCACAAAGGGACACAAATCAAACAGCCGTGGATGCCGCGGACGTTTCTCCACATTGTTGCAAAGTGCCGACAACGACGCTCCTTCCTGTCAACCATACATACAACTCCTCGCCTAGGTAGGTCTCTTATGGATACGATGTAGTAGAGTTCATATTTTAAAACTCGTGTTAGGATTTCATACTAAATAATTTAGACACTGAATTTTCTGATACT
>NW_017160008.1:95375-129293 GCF_001652005.2 Ceratina calcarata
ATGCACGACACCTGCAGCACCTCGAAAAAGAAGAAGCCGATGGCGATGGAGAAACGGAGATGAAAAGCGAAAGGGTTAGGAAGAGGAGACGGAGAGGTTGGTTCCTACAAAATAGGCGAGGGAAGAAGCAGAAGAGAGACAGCGCGAGCGTTGGAGGGAGGGAGGGACGGGTTCGTCTGGACGCCAAGAGGCAACGGCTAGCGCGAGGTTCGCCTATGTGTAGCGTGTGGCGAACGGAAACTGGTACCGGTAGCGCAGCGGGATAAACTCGGAGGACGTCTTTTAAAAGGCCCTTAACATACGTACCGGGAGAAACGAGCTACATCGTTCCGGTGCAGGGAGCACGGATGCATGAAAAACGCCTATTCACAAAGGGACACAAATCAAACAGCCGTGGATGCCGCGGACGTTTCTCCACATTGTTGCAAAGTGCCGACAACGACGCTCCTTCCTGTCAACCATACATACAACTCCTCGCCTAGGTAGGTCTCTTATGGATACGATGTAGTAGAGTTCATATTTTAAAACTCGTGTTAGGATTTCATACTAAATAATTTAGACACTGAATTTTCTAATACTTAATTTAAAGGAATGGAGAAATGATAAAATAGTTCATCTTTTGAAGTTGAACAGCATCTGCTTCGTTCTTAAAATTACATATTTCATACACTACTTCATCTTCTAACAATTAAAAATCCTTTTTTCAAGCGATATGACATATACGTTTTTATTAAATCTGATTATTAGACACTGAATGTAACAAATAACAAGAAGATGAAGACGTGATTTCTCACTGAACAAAGACACAGTAGACAGAGTTCTGATCACAGGCTTTCTTCCGAGGAGACGTCGTCGTCGCTGTCGTCGGTGAATCGCGGCTCCCTGACGTGGTGCAGGATGTTGTGAGCGGTTTTGTCGGTAGCTAGCAAGTAAGTGCCCCGAGGAGTCCTCTTGATCCGACCTAGTGCGACTCCAGCCTTGAGCACCTCCATCACCAGGAAACTTGCCCGTGCCTGCGTGATCTTCATGTTCTTCAACACGTAGCGCAGGATACTTTCGAACGAAGCACCCTCCATGTACTCGGCCTTCCCTAAGCGCTTTTAGGACACCTATGAGAACGGCTCCATTTCAGTCGTTTTAATCCCCTACCCAAGAGCTTCGACAGATAAAATAATTATCAGCAATACTATTAAAATATTAAACTGTTAAAAAGTGATAATTTAATATTTCGGTTGTAACTCTATTGTATATGTAAACCTAAAATCATAAAATTAAAATTTAATATGAAATTATATTCTTGTAGTCACAATGTTTTAATTTATATATACATTTGTCATGTAATTAAAATTTATACAATTCTTATGGGATTTAGCTGGTAGCAAGAAGTTTTGTAATACTTTTACTCCTTGTATTCCTTTTCTGCCTTTTGAATTCAATCATTTCACTTTGTTATAAATGAAAAACGGATTGAAAAAGGGTTATTGAGGCAGCACTTTCTTGCGAGGACTCTAGAGAACACGACTCGAGGACAAGCATTCCCCAAGGGGTGTACGGGCTGGTTCACGGTCGACGACGACGTGGAAGAGTTTTTCGTCGGTCGGCATGGAAGCAGGTGATTCCACGGTCTAATTGAAGGGCGCCCAGTGCGCTTCGGTAACGTGTAATTATCGGGTAGAACGAGAGCCCGGAGAATGCGCCGAGCCGGTCGAAGAGAAGCGAGAATAGAGACATTATTCCACTGGTTGCCGCTCGCTATCTTACCCTGTCTGTTTCCCTTCCGTTTCTTCCAGGCGAATAGGAGGTGGAGTCGCCTGTGCCACTTTGCTCTCATTTCTTTCTGTGTAGCGTATACTTGTGTTCAGTTCCAGTTCGTTGGATCCTTCTCAGGAAAGACACTTGACGATACTCTGCTATTATGCTCTCCGACTTTCACACGTGTGATATTAGATAGCTTGCTTCTGAATTATCTGTTTCTAAACCTGAATAGCTCGTTCGATTCTATCTTCACATTCGATGTTCCAATTTATAATTAGAATATTATTTTTCATTTCGTTCGTGGAGCTATTTTCGAATTTCAAAATAAGAAAGATGAAGACTAAAAATTCGTTTCAACCTGGGATTATGAGATCTACAACTTTATTTGGACACAGCCTAATTCTGAACCCTTTCTTTCCAATATTTCTCGTACCTCGTTGGCCCGGAGTTTACCGAAACACGTGTCCGACGCCTGGTCGAATTTACGACGCGCCTCAACCATCGCCAGTAAACACAGTCATTTAAAATACCAATCTCCGAAAAGAAAGAATCCATCGACTCAGTCATCTGGCAAATGAAAGGCCAGGCTTCCAGGTCATCGGGCTGATCAGTCAATTCCTTTTCCTTTCCTTCCTTACTGAACGGGTTTCGAACGAACGGTGAACGATGCGATGGTTCACGGGGAATCGGGACGGTCGCTCGCAATTTCCGGCGATACACGAGCTGGGTACCGCGATTAAAGGCGTCTAGCGGCTCGCGGAGGCGCGAACCGGCCGAGATACGACCGTAGATAAGGATCGCCGATCGTGGGCGAGAGCAACGCCGTGTGGCACGGAAAAGGGAAACGTATATACGTGTGTACATGCTTTTATATACCGTGACGCGACATTTGGTCTGTATCGCCGAAACGAACGAATTCATTTTTGCTCGGACAGGTTACATCCCTTTCCTTCCTGGAACGAGCGCTGCCCCGTGTTCCTCGGGTCTTTAATGGTACTCTACGAGCTGCGTTCGGGAATTACATTTAACCCTTTCACCACCGATAAAATATTTTCAATTTTGGACAGCAATTTCGAGGCTGAGTCACTGTTAATCGTTTTCCTCTCGTTAATTCATAGCCCATGAACAGATTATAAATTTAAATATTTTCATTAATAGCATCTTTATTAAAAATTAATCAAATTAAAAGACAGTCGTATTTATTTAATTGTAGTTTTAATACATGTACATTTATTTTAATTGTTGCCTGTCATGATAGAATTTTTTTAGAACTAGAGGCTCGCTGCCACAGTTCGCAAGCGTGCAGCTTGGAACAGCCGCGGCGCCCTTTTTACGTAGCCGTTCGCGAGCATTTTGCTACCCGAAGGAATCTCCCCATCTCTCGAGGCTCGTCACGCGACGAAAACGAGGACCGAGACCAATTAACCCATCACCGGCGCTAATTGCCCGGACGCGGGGTAAGTAGACGCTCCCTCGTGGAAGCGGACGACTTCTGTACGAGGACTATTCGTTCAGAAGATACCAATCAACGCGGGCAGAGTTAATTAGATAAACTGGAATACCTTTATTCGTTTCGCGCTACTTTAACTTGCTTAACAACGTTAATTTTCGTCAAGTACGGTTTCAGACTGTTCATTAATGTGTCCAACACAAATTAAATTATATTGAATTTAATATGAAATACACGATGGGAATCAGAAATGCTTTCATTTATCAACAAGCTTGTAATGTTTCTGTAATGAAAATAAAATGTTGTACATTGAATAGAATTCCCAACACTTTCTCTATCACACCGTTCTATAATTGTTTATAACTCCCAGTGTAAGTAATACCGGTATCACTGGTGAGATGGATAAAACCACGCTTACCGCAGTCCTAACAAATCGGTATTACATTCGTTACGTCAAACGCAATACACGTTAGGCTGTGAAAGCCGCAGCGCGAACAAGGAAGCTAGCCACACGTACTTAAGTACAGTCGTCGCAGATTTATAGCCGTTGAGATAAAAGAAATCTAGCTAAATGAACTGGAACTTAATTGTAACTGATCAAGTAGCGATTAGGATTTAATTGCAGGTGATAGAAAATTTATGTTTGTTGATACAGAATCTAATGAATAATCTTAAGTATTGAAATTCTTTTTCTGTGAATCATGAAAAATTGTATAATCAGTTTATTTTCAAAATTGCAATATATTATCGTATTGTAAATCTTTTATAGAATTTTCGTTAATTTAAAATTCATTTAAAATTAAAATTATGTAATTTATTATGATTGTTGATATTTAATGTAACTCAGAACGATCAATGTACTTATGAGCACTAGTGTACGCGTGAAATAGCCCCGTGGCCGGTCCCGTTGATCCCTCCGTAGCTCGAGATAGTCGCGGTCAACCATATAGTCACGGACTATTACCGTAACACCACCGGTTCTTCGTGGCACGGCACGGTCCTCGGAGAGAAAGGCCCCGCGCGCGGAGGATAGAGTCATTACGTCCGAGGGATAACTTTCCACCTGCGCCCCATAACTCGTCCAGGTAAGCACCTGTGTGGGTACCACAGCCGAACGCTCCGAATTCATCGAAGAACGGAGGTATCCCCGTATCCCCGTGAGCGAGGACTACGTCTAAACGAAATCTCCAGGGCGGTGTAAATCATCGAAACGTTAGCATAATCTTCACGATCGTTCGCGAAGACGTAGGGGGGGAAACACCAAGAGGGGAAGGCGGTGGCATGCTTCATCTCCGTCTCCAGGCTTCTCCTTCCTCTTCTGGCCTGCCAGGTGAGCGCGGCGAGAAAAAGGCATCGAACAGATTGAGCCTTATCTCGCTGCCAATTTATGAGGCCGAAGACCCTTATCGTATCATCGTCGTCGTGCAATTTTGCTGTCACGATACGAGCGGGCTAAGTTTTAGGGCTCGTAATTACACCCATAAAGTACGCGTGTCGGTAAGATTTGAGCGCGCGTTCCTCGTAGCGCAAAGCTCGTCGCGTACCTTCAACCAAACCGCGCCGCGCCACGGCCACGACGTTACATTGTGCCCTGGCCAATAAACGTCAACCGTTCCTCGCGCAGCTGCACGAAATTTCGTACGGCGACGTCCTCCAGAGGAAATCCTTAAGCTTGACGTATCGTACTTACGGCGGATCGCTAACGATCCCCAGCTCCGCGCGGATATGGCGAAACCACCGAGATTTCGGGAGCTAATGAACATAAATTTCTTAATTTAGTGAACGCGCTTTCATTTTGATCATTCTATTTTCCTTTCTCATAAAAGCGAGGACGGACAGTGTTGCAAATTTTTATGCGTACCTCCCTGCGGCTTAGCGAAGGTAATAATTGATTTATCTCACTGTTCGACTAATCCTCCGTTTTTCTTTGGATCCGCGTAAAAATGTGTTTCTTATTATGAACTATGAAACGCAAGACTGGCATCGTTTATTACTTCGCCCCGTGTATGCTTCCTGCAATTTATGTAGGTACACCTAAATAATCGTCTTTTTATTAGATCAAGATAGTAAACGCGTTTAATCCATGATTTCTCTTCTCTCGTCATAAAGACAAGGATACGGTTACATTATTTTGCTTTCCTGCTTCCCGTGATTTTTTTTAAAAACGTAATTGGCCATCTTCGCGGATTATAAAAATTCGCGAGAAACAGTTACGCACGGACCGATTACACTGGTATTTCCGATTAGGCACGTTTCCCCGTGTTCCAACGTGGTATCGCCAACAACTTGGAAGCTTTTTTCCCCCGCGGATTATCATTACCATCTAATGATTGCTTTCTCGCGGTCCACGCCGATACCGTGGAATTACGCTCCGCTCTTTGCCCTTTCTATCCCCGAGCCAGCCTCGATTGGCGCCATATTATGTACACTGGCAGCTTGCACGGTGTTAATACAACGATTCATGGCTGTCCTCTTTGCACAGATTATTGCGACAACAGTATAATTGGGATAAAAGCATTATGTGAACAATGGATGACGGC
This sequence comes from Ceratina calcarata, assembly GCF_001652005.2. Classification (NCBI taxonomy): domain Eukaryota; kingdom Metazoa; phylum Arthropoda; class Insecta; order Hymenoptera; family Apidae; genus Ceratina; species Ceratina calcarata. The sequence goes on from NW_017160008.1 coordinate 101,121, forward strand.
CTTCTGTCCCACACAATTTAAATCATCCGTAACTATCGACAAATCCTACTTTTGTATTCTTAGAGAAAAGAAAATTACTACAAAAAAATTAGTAACGAAGTTGAAATCGAATCAGTTTCAGCAATTTGAGAAAACTAGAAGACATGATTTATCTTCGGTTGATAGATCGCCTGTTATAAAAAAAGAACCGTAAATTACGCACAGATAACAATTATCGAGAATAACTAACGCGTACGAGATAACACATTAGCGAGATAAAGATCTCATGAATTAAAACGCGAGCGATATAAGTCAACGCGTGTATCGTTTCAAAGACAAATGGTATTAACTATAAATTGTAGCTATTTGAATACCGCGTGCATAAATATAGAACAGCTGGAAATAGCTCAATTAGCCGCGGCCAGTTCTATCAATTGATGCTCCTTCGACGTAATTACTGTACACTGGGGAATGCGTTTACCGTCTCGTAAATCGTGTCCCCGACTTGTTGCTAAATCACTGTGATTACTGGTATGAAGCGTTCTCTGGAAACGAGTTCAGTGGGCTTGCCCCGCAAGGGCAAAGAAAGAAATTTGCGCGAGATAATGGTTAACTCAATTCTTTTTCCCCAGTTTTTGTGTGACAGGAAAGAGGCGATTTTTAAGAGCTATTAAGGCGTCCAAGTCCCGTTAGCATCGCAGTAAATCAATTTGTAATCAATAGCCTAATTCATCGATCTGATATTAATTTTCTTGTTTCACTTCCTTATGAAATAAATAATACAAGAGGAAATGATTTGGTACAATAATGAGCCATTATAACCGCTAATTATTAGTATCTGTGTTTCATTATAATGTAACGGCGTTTTAATCTATCATAAAATAAATTTTAGTAGTGCATGCAAGATAATTGAGAATTCTCGAGCTACGGTTATCCTTGAAACAGGTTCCATTCGAACGTTCGTTACAGAGCATAACTGAATTGGAGCGTCGCGACATCAGTCTCCTTACACGCGATCTCTTTTCTTGTACCTCCTCTCTTGTTCTCCCGGTAATAATTATACTAGGAATCGAGAATTTTTCGCCAACGAAACCGGTTGCCAGCGTAGTTAGACGGTACACAGAAGTGGGAGAATGTCCTCGGTAGCGTCGCTATCAAAATTGACAAATAGCGCGATGTATGGGCATAATTCTCCGCAACAGCGGTCGTTCAACGAAAAATTCACGAAGAAAAATATCTGATGGCTGAATCGTTTGAATTTTATTCAATAGATGGGAATTGTGAGAGGTATAGGCTTAGGCATGAATGAACGTCATTATGAATATGAATAAGCATTGCGACTGCTTTTAAGTACAGTTATCCATGAATGAACACTTAGAACTTCTATATAGCCAGTATTAAATTGAATAACTGTACAGGTACAATATTTCGCAAAAATGTTTATAAAAATAAAATTACATGTACTTTGAAACACTAAATTGATTTTGTATAATCAGTTTATAAAGACAACAGTAATCAAATCATTGAGGATATAAAATTTTGAAATAATTTCAATTAAATATGTAATGTTTGCCAGGAAGTGATTGCATTGGTGAAACAAACAGGATTCCTAAACACGTAGCTAATAAAAAGGTGCGAAGAAGAAGAACGAGATTGTGTAAAAAGTATGGAGACCGCGTTGACTCGAGTAATCGAGAAGAGCGCAAGAAAGGAAGGGGAGGCCACCCTGCTCGAGGATTACCATAAACACTCGACTGGGTCGTGCATGCACGTTAGCGCAGCGCTAGCAAATACACGTGTAAATCCCGTGTTTCAGCTCTTATTCCACCTTCGCCAGCTCCTATGGCACGGCGCGCGGCGGCGGCGGCGGCGTCTCCCATTTCCTTCCCTTCGACCACCTTTCAGCCGCCTCCTTCCTGCCCTTTCCTCCGTCCTCGAACCACCTCGTGGTGCTCGTGCCTCTGCACGAACGAATCGGCAAAAAGAAGCCCCGGTGTATCGCGGCCGCGTGATTTTCATGCTCGACCGTGTGTCCTCGACTCCCTTCCCTTTATATCTTCTTCGTCGCGATGTTCCCTGAATCTGGCCGAGTGCCGTATCGCGATTCTGGCCCACTTATTCGGAATTAATAAATAAAAGCATCAATTTTTATTTTTATTTAAGAAATAGGACCCATCGACATGAGCGGAACTTATGCAAAAAAGATATTTCTTATTATATTACAGGAATTATTTATTAACATACGTCATGTTCGCAAGAATATTCAAGTTTATATATTACCACTTCATAAATCGTAACTATGTGGAAGAGTTATGTACAAGAAAAAGGAAATCGAAGATAAAACATTCTACCCTCTGATTTCCTGAACCGAAGGTACGCAGTGGTACGGCAAGTACAATCGGTCGTTGCTTAACCGAAGTGCATAAATCAATACACATAATATCCAAGCGGAGAGTATCGATAAATGTATATAGCTACCGCGCTACTTAACCAACACCGATCTCCCCGGAGAGAAATAAAAAAAGAAGGCGGGGAGCGGATCGAAATGCCAGGGATCCGCGGCAAAAGTCGCGTTACTAGCTGAACTGGCTAGCTCGCGGCCGCGTTCCGTCTATTGGATTCAAAGCAGAGGGGCCTGTTTACCATATATTTTCCAGGGAAAGCATTGTCAGCTCGGAAACGGGGAGGGAATACAAAAGCGCACGATGAAAGATAGCCGGTCGTGGGGGCCGCGAAACGGGTGAAACGAGACGCCATTACGTTACGCGTACCCTCGCGAACGGGACATCAAGGCAGCGGCCGAAATGAATGTTCTCCGCGCTGCAACGTTCGATCCGGCGCATAAATAACCCCGGGCCGCGCGAGACTGTGAACGCAAACGCCGCGCGCCGGCTTCGTTTTCTCGTTTAAAGAAGCTCGGATATGTATACTTGCATAGCTACGCTACTGTATCTCGCCACTGCTGCGGTAGGTTTCCTAGATCTGGAACAAACGATCGGCAGAAATCGCTCGCGAGCCTTTCCCTTTTTGCAGCACCGATAGGATACCGGGTTCTTTCGATCAGCCAAGCCTCAACATCTTTAAGAGTCAAGTTCCAGTCTTCTCCACAGAATAGCAGATTTCTCACTCATTAAGAATTGCAACAAACAGTCCAGTTTTTTTAAGATTGTATTAATCCTTACGTAAAAACAATGACAAAGCATTGAAATTTTAATAATTACTAGATNTAATTCTTAATACACAATTTAAGAATGTTTTAAGAATGTTGAAATAATATCAATTTCTAGGATATTATTTAATAGAAACAAATAAGAAACATCGATCACGTTAGAAATTACAGCTGTAATACAGTTGAACATTTCAATAATTAATTTCAATGTGATCCAAAAGAAATTTCAATTTCTCTTGATAGCTGCTATAATCACGAATAGAGGCGAGCGTCGATGGACCAGATCGCGTAGAAAGTGGAACGAAGCGCGAAAACGACTGTCTCATAGCGGGATTAAACGATCCCTGACCATAGGAGCCCGATTTGTCCGCGGGCTGGTTAATCGTTGCAATTAACACCCGTGGTACGAGCCGTTTATCGTCTTATCGATTTCACTCGCGCGCGTGCAATCGCTTGTACGCACGCTATCACGAATCCTCGCGTTACGCTTTGCGCTATCGTAAGCGTTGTTCGACATCTGCTCGGTTACGTGAGCAAGAACGGATGTTTAGGAATACTTTCGTTATGTGTTTTGCATCGTGTGACATAATTCAAGTGAAATGAAACGTAAAGAACAATCGACTGATTAAATAACCTTCGTAATCTTTAAAATTGAATATAACTTCTGGATGCTAAATAATTCGACGGTATAAGAAAAAGATTAAAATAAGTAATAAATAGTTTAGACTGAAGCTAGTCGAACAGGTAAAACACGAAACGTGGAGGGACATAGATTTTCGCGTTGGTGGTCCTCGGTGATTCTTATCGGGCCATTTCTCTTATCCGCCACCCGATCCATTGTGTCCCCCTGGTCGTGGCGAACGTGGCGCACCAATTAAATTAAACCCGATAGCCTTTCTATCGAGGCTCGTAGCGGAAGGGACCCACGGCCACGCGCCCTCCTCGTCCAGGAAAAGCGTCGCCGCCAAAGTATGTAACATTACCGCGGCGCACTGGCAAGATGACTTATGGCGGGACGAGGGGCAAACGTGTAGTTACGCGTACACGTAATCATTCGTACACATGTTATAATTACCGTTGCCCGACCGATTAATCACACCGACCCGGGCTCGGCATTTGTTCTCGGGGCCCGAACATCAGCTCGTGAATTCGCGCCGGGTGATGACGATTTCGTGTGTCCGAAAAGTCTTTCCTTACCTTTTGGGCTTTGACTAACGGTAACTCCGGCCAATGCATCGGTACCACATCATAAATAAGGCTACGAGCTTCCTTCGCGTGTAATTGTTATCTGCGCACGAGCTTGTATCACGTGCTCATTACGATGAATAGAATGAATGATATGAAACTTGAAGAGACTTTCGGGGCTCAAAGCTAAATTGTTCAAATATTGGATCATCGTATGAAAATGTAACAAAAGAGAAATGAAAAATTTGTGAAACATTTTTAATCATGAAATCAAATAAATTCATTTTCTTGTAAAATGTACATAATGAATCTCCCAATTTCTGTTCACGTCACAATTTCTAATACAGTCAACTGGTTTAAGATTACATATAAAATAACAGGATGAAAATCAATTGTGACGTGAATAGAAATTGAGACATTTATTATAGACGCCTTCTGTCCTACTGTAAATAATAATATTGTTATATTGTAAGTACAAGTTCTCTAGGTTTATATAATTCTTAAAGAAATCTCCAATGTACATACATATGTTTCTCGCTTCTCGCTGTCACCGTATATACACAATGCAACCCGTTACCGTTGCTATTAAACGCTTCCCACACAGCGGCCTCGCACTTCGAGCCGCGTGCTGCTACACGTGACCAGTCTCGACTTGCGAACGCGCATAGTGCATGTGCATTATCGGCGAACCGATACTGTTATATTGAACAGCATCCCTGTCGATTCACCTGCGCGCAAGGTGAGGTTCAAGTACGCGACCGCGATAGCAGTTATCGAGCAATCGGCTTCTCTCGATCCGGCGATCATCCACCCACGCAATGGCTATTCAGTTTACACGGTCACGGGAGCGACTGCTAGGTAGCTGATTGTGAGAATAGAGAACAAAGTTCATGGGATTGACTAGATAAAGAAATGCGAGGTAAAGACAGAGGCGGAGTTCGATTTTAATTAGAGAACCATGAGTAATGAATAAACGTTAGTATTCAATTCTTTTATATGCAAATACAACCTGTAACTTGTCACGAAATAAACTATCCGTGAAAATTAGTTCCTAGAATTACTTAATAGGATAAATGGAAATCGCTTAATATTGAAAGTTTTGCTACCTGTTTAAGTAAATTCCACTCAATCACGCGTTTACGATAATAAAGATATAACGTAACACACCGCGAACACAATACAATTGGCTTGGCTATTTTATTATACTAGTCTCACCGACTGGTTTCCAACTTCCTCATTTTCTACCAAACTTGTTTCCAATGAATTTCCATGCGGGTTATTATTAGTTACAAAAAGAAAATACATCAATTGATATTTAAAATGAGTCAGAAATGACAGTCCTCAATGATTTTATTATGCAATGACAAATGAATGCAACTAAGCCTCTTTTCAATGAACTTCATGAAAGAAATTCATCAGAAAGTCTCTCAATCATTAGACTATTTTTATTAATTCACAAATTGATCCACATTCTATTTCGAAAGATTAGACGATCACGTGACACGTTCTAATACGCCCACAATGAATTTCTCCCCAGCCAATTGCGCCCGGAGCGAATGAAATTCAAATGGAAAACCGTTTCCACCGGTGGCAGTGCCGTCGAATGGGTTTTTTGTTGCCGTCGAGGCGGCGGCCCCAAATTGCTTTTACATATTAATCCGGACCCGGTGACCAAATTTACGATCGGTGTACGATCTTGCGTAACCAACAGATAGCGAACTTCGCCTCCGGTTGTTCCTACAGATTAGAATCTATTACTTTACGACACCCAAGCCAAGCTAGGCCTCGCCCTGTTTTTACCAAAGTTTAAAATCTATTTCTCTATCCACCAGTTTTCTCTGATTAGACATGATTATTAGGTTATTTCCCTATAAATCTCATCATTTTTCAATCTTATTAAACAAGCTAAGACTGGTTTATCCAGATATGATTATTAGCTCGTTTTCTAATAAAGCTTATCATTTTCAATTAACGACTTTCAATTAATTACTACTTATACAATTTATTGTATTACTTTATAATCCATATTATTTTTTACTCCTTCGTGCATTAATTAATACTCAGTATTAAATGTTGGTTTATATGGGAAAACTAACATGAATTGCAACCGCGAGGTGAATACAAAGTGGAAATGCAAGTAGAATAAGACACCTGCAAAATCCGGAGAACGAATCCCGGGGCAGGCATCTGTAACTGAGGAACAATGGGATTTCTCAATCGTCCTGGCACTTTAATCGATTAAGGTCCTTCCTCGGATCGAGCCCTATCTGTGTATCGCGGAGGTGCGGCCAGGTATTCGGCAAGGCTAATTGAATGCGAATCGACGAAACAGCGTCTCGCGTGTGGGATTCGCGTATAATTAAAGCCGATCGATCCGAGCCGTATCGACGCGGAGATTATTTTAACGGGATACTGCGTTAGCCGCGTAGGAATCTCTCGTTAACTCGCAACCGTATCGGAGATCCTATGTATGTAACGGAGTTTATCCGATTAAAGTGCATCGGGGATTCGTTTAACTTAACACCTCGTCGATACGTCGATATCTCGCCGTCGTTAACTCGATGAATGATAGCAATAATTGCCAGTTTTGACGATCGCCGAGCGGACGTTTCAATTTTATGCTCGTAAAACGCGATTGTAAATTCTTTAGCTAGTTAAGAGGATTGACGAGATAATCAATGAACCCTGTGGACATAGAGTGAAACGTTAATGTCTCCACAATTGTATACGTTTCCTAATGAATTGTCATGCCTTTGTATTTCCGATAAGTATTAAAATGCAATTATAATCAATGAGAATTGAATATAAAGTATCATACGCAATTCCCATTTGCGTTTTATTTCTTATAACGACGTTTTGCAAAGTCTACGATTAGTCATAATTCCAACGACCACCGCATGCTGTTCGCCGCACGCGGGTAATCATAACAGGAAGTGGGTGAAACGCCACCCTCGCAAGCTGCACGACGCTGGCCATGTGCGTCGCGTTTCGTCGCGCACTCACCTGCGCCAGCGCATAGTACGCGCGTGCACTAGTCGCATACGCGCGCGTTCCCGTCGCTTCGGAGGTGCACGCGTTCGCATTCGCCCTCACGTTACTCTCTGAGTTTCCTGCCTGCTTCTTCCCTTCGTCGACCGGTGCCGGGCCGGGGGTCCGTGTACGCGCGTACGTAAGCAAACCTGTTGTTACCGCTCCTCCCCGCCATTATCTCTCTCACGCATCGGCGCCGATTTTTATAGGCGAGGTGATTCACGAGGCAAGTTCATCAAGCCTCCTCCCCCCTAGCCCCCCCTTGCCTTGTTCCTTCCGTGGGCGCGCAACCAGCGCGCTTTCACGGGAATTAGAGAACACCGTCCATATCCCATCCCGTAGCTTCGCTCTCTGAGACGCCCTTGAATTCGTCGGCCGTGTGTTATCGCATTCTTTTCTGCCGGGGGTGATGGATTTGGCGAGGTTCGAGTCGTATTAACCTTTGCCTCGCCGATACCTATGTACCCGGTTTGCCGAAGGAGTGACATAATTCAAGGAACTATGCACAGCATTTTTCAAGAAACGGCTTGAAATATTTCATGCTCATTAATTTCTATTAAAACCATTTACTAAGCAAGACTGCCGTCCCTCTTGTAATTTAGTTTGTAAGTTCCTCAGTGTCTTTAATAAAGTAACTCCACTTATAAAGTTAATTATTACATACAAATCACTTTACAATAATTAATATGTTAAACTTTGACATGTTACAAAAAAAAAACAGTTGACACATTAATAAAGATAAACTTCAGGTTTTAAGGAACATTAGAAAATCTGAATTTCGTGTATGATAAGAAATAGTTAGAAATGTATAATTTCGGAGTCAATAAAACATGGAATTACGACATGTGCATGGGAACGAATGGATAACAAGATGTAATTAAATTTGCGAATCCTGTTTTCCTTGAAGCATACGATGAACGCTAGCAGTGGACCCACCGAATGTTTTTGCATGCAAGATATTTTCTACTTATGTCATATAAGAAATTTTACGCTCGCAGTTTCAGCAGGAAGGTTACGGCTTCCTGTTTTCGATCGTCGAGGCGTCTCGTGCGTCGCGTCGTAAACGGGCGAAACGATCACCGAGCGTCGCGATACTCGCGGTTATTGAATTTGTATGGAACACTGCCTAAGTACGTTTCGGTCCCCCCCATCGAAGACGCGACGTATCGGAGAATGCGGCTGCTAAATCGAATAACGGTATCGGTATTTATGCCGTTCATTAATGTCCCTTGCCGTTCTTACGTCGATCGGTATCGAGAAACGGGTGAATACGCAATAACAAGTTGCGATTTGACACGAAAAACGATATGAATAAGCAAGTTTTTCTACACTCGTTTCCACTTCATAGCCAATCGCTGCTAATCGCTCGTTGAGACATAAGTAATGAATAATCTAATAAAAATATATCAACTTATGATTAATTATTCACGACTGTGCAACTCGGTTTTATTAGAAGTTTTTATCTGATCCTACTTTTCTTAGCTATTTGACCGAATAATCTACTGTCTCATTGATCTTAGATTAACTATACGATAATACCGAAAGATCAAGAGGATACGGAATTGAAGTCGAAAAGCGAAAGCGAAGCGAACATTTACAATAGTAGACCAAGGAGAGTGGAAGCTGAGGCGTGAGTGGGAGGACGGCCGAGATACCTAGTCGTTATCGTTCTTCTTGAATCTAACGCGGATGAAATTCCAAGGCAGCAGTGCCGGGTGTACAAATGGACGATGCGGCCACGAGGACGTCCGCAGTTTCCTGCTCGCCCGTCCCGATCAACGGCGACGATCAGCTGTTACGCGGCCCACCCACACACCCACGTGCGCACCTGAATGCAGGCCAGGCCGCGAGGAATCCGCTCCTGTTCAAGACTCCGACCGGTCTACAATGATCCTCTTTTTGTCGCGATTATTACACCGCTGAAATACTTACGCGTCCGCTGGCACGTCCCCTTAACGACACGAAGTGCCTTTTGATGACAGTTCTCGGTGAAAGTCGCTTTGGAACGAATCTGATACGAATATGATTGCAGCAAGAATAATATCAGATATTGTAGATATTTTTGGATACGACAGGATATTATTAAGGTGTAACATTTGTTCCAACACGATCAAACAATTAATAGAAAAACTTGTATAACATGAAAATGATTTATCCAGAACTGCGTCAGTATTTTAAAATGTTACTGCAATTAGGTTTGATAAATTAAAGTTCATTAAAGAATGGAGAATGTTATCTATAATACAAAACAATCTACACTGAACTACTATTTAATAATGTAAAGAATTCTTGAATTTATGTGATATTATTTAACAGTGTAGAAAAAAACTATGAATGTAGATGACTCGATAAGAAATGAGAATTAAAAATCCACGTGAATAAGGAGCTGTGGAAATGGGGAGAGAACGTGAGGAAGAATATGAATACATTACGTATTTCGATTTGATCCGAGTTGAAAGAGTAATCCCGACGCAAAGCAGATTCCGCCTTTAATATGACAATATGTATGCCAAGGGAGGGACGTAATAGAGTTCACCTAAATCACCGCTATAATACAGCCGTGGCCGAAACGAGAACTGGGATTATAAAGACAATGACCCTGGCAGCAAGTCAGGTACCAAACCGGCACAATAATTCAAAGGGACATCTAATTCATAAGAGAAACTCGTTTTTATTCCTGTTACGAGAGTTAGAGGTCAGGTTTTGAACTGTGGCGTAAAACGGGAACCAGATGAAACTATAAATATTTGTAAATAATAATTTTTTCGCTGATCTTTTATTTCTCTAAACATTCTTCTGTATTTTAACATAAATAATTAACCTTCGTTTTGCAACCATAAATTTTAATAGGTATTTTGATTGGCAGGGTTATTAAAATAATTAAAGAAGAATTTATTGTATTTTCAATCGAAATAGCATCTTGATAAATAATTTGGAATCTGCATACATTTAATGAACTTTACAGACAATAAATGTTGTATACGAATAAAACTCATAAGCAAACGTTCACTCATATTATTATTAGTTCTGATCCACGACATCCGCTGCCATAGAATCAAAAATCGTCTCGCTTATAATGGCCGCGATACCTAAAAAGAGCCTGTACCACGTTGGACAAGGTCACCCCTATGTGTCCGCGTGTCGCGACGAATCAAGAGGAATCTGTGTAAACGAAAACCCGCATGCATCCTCTCCCTCATAGACCCGATCTCACCGCGCAGAGTGGATCGAGATCGGTCAGGGAATTTACTGAACGGGTGCGAGACGCATGTAGCTCTGTGTTCAACTGGCGAGGTCACTAAGAGCATGTGTTATACGGGGTGAGTCACAATTCTATTACCTATATAAATGTATCTATAATTTTCTTCTATATATGCTATTAAAAAAAAGAAATCATGTGCAATGAATCTATTAAAGTGTATAAATACTAACTATATTCCATTATTATTGGTGATATAAGAATTCGTTCATGGTTAAGAGAATTAAGTACGGTCAAGAAAAGCCAAGAGAAGCCAAGAGAACAAGGGCCGCGAGCCCTCCGGTAGCAGGAGAACGCGTAACCGAAGGGGGTCCGTTGGACTGGGCGTTCTTTAAGATGTCCGATCTCTTCGCGGCGCGGAATCAATATTGTTGGATTGGCTCGATAACACCTCGTAAATATAATAAAGACCTCTACCCTCGCGGTCGTCCGCGGCACAGGGCAGCTCAGTCTTAACAGAGATAATGGTCGAGGCCCTGGGCACCCGGTAGGCCTCTGCCTCCGCCACGGGGTTCGATGGAAGGGTCTCAACTCGCCCCTCTACACACTCGCCCCGTCCCACTCTGTCTTTCTCTTCGATCGCGTGCCTCTTCGTCCCTCTACCGTGGACGCAACACGTCGCGGTCGTAGCTGGCGGACGGAGCGCAACACCGAGTCAGTGAGATTCAGCCCGAGCCGGCGAACGGTTGTGGCTCTCGGCGCGTCCTTTGCATCCGCTCGTCCGTTCGCGTTCCACCATTCGCCCCGGACCGTTCTACGAACTCTCCGTGTTCCACGACAGTGTGTGTGGTCCCAGGATCTCGTCCACCCGACACGGTTCGAACGCTATAAAAACGCAGCTCGATCCGGGAGTGACACGAAGTTCCATCGATCGATCTTCCACGATTTCTCAAGTGTCACCGTCCGCAGATCGACGCAACGCGGACTGCCGAAACGATAGCAACTGGTGGCCACCGGAGGACCGGCCAGGATTCGATCCGCGAGGGAGAGGATCGGAGGATCGGTCGCGAGTGCACGCGGAGACTTCGACGACTGGAGCGAGGATGTCGCGCTGCGCGGACCACCCTGACTGTCGTTGTCACCGTGTACCGGTACGGTGACGACGATCCCTTTGCTCTGCGATTCTACGCCGAGGCACGCGTGTACGCGATTATCCTTCCTGAAACAATTTCCGCGAACAGACTCGATTCCCCGAGTGTAATTGTTTAGTATTCAACCAGAAATCCTAGATATTATACAATAGCAATATCATAGTATGTTCGAATGAAGATATTCTGAAATCCTGTAAAACAGTGTTATGATCGTGAACAGGGAAGAGGTCGATGGTTTCGTAGCAAAGACACGGTCTAATCGTTTGGAAAAGTGTTTAATAGTTTTTATGGGAAGTGATCGTCTCTCGGACGATGGTACGAGGTATGGCAATGAGTAATTCGATGTCCAGTGCGAGGAAGAGCGTGTGATTAATAGAAGAACCATCGGAAGGGAAGCGATTGTTCATGAAAGTGCCGATCCCAAGGATAGTGTGAGCGTGACCGAGACGCCCGTGGGAAGCTGTACCAATCCTGGATTAACGCACGCCGGAAATCGCAGAATGGAGGACGTAGTGAGTACATTACATATTGCGAATCAATCATGCGGTTACCGTCGATATTTTCTGTTCGTCCTTTAAACAGGTGGTTTTCCAATGAAATCTTCGTATAGTAAATGTGCGAATTTCTACTCACTTCCTTAAGATCGCATATTCAATTATGGGAACAGACAGTGAGTAGAAATTGAGACATTTATTAAACTGTACAAACGTGATTGCAATAAATATTAATAGAACTCGCAGATAGACATTAATAAGCCGTATCATATTTCTATACGCTTATTACTTGTGTGCATACATGCCCACTTGACATTTATTGCAAGTTTACACGAGATTGGAATACCAGAGACATGTATTAAACCGCAATCAATGGTGAAAACAGCCGAAACGTGTGACGTTGTAACTTAAAACGGAATGTCAATGAAAAACGCGTTGAAACGGAGACGACGAGGACAGATCGGGTGACGTGTTATTATCCGGAATCGGTTGGACGCGCGTTTCGCAACCTCTCCTCGCATCACGAATCGGTCCCGGGTCCCGGCACCGTCCTAAACGTCGTAATCACAGGGTACCGCGCAAATGATGTACGATCGTCGAACACTGACCGCACGACGACGCGCGATAGTTCGTAATTATAAGATGAAAATCGTGAACAGGTACGTATGTATGTATGTACGTATGTATGTATGTGTGCACGTAAGTAAGCAAAGTGGCGTACAGTGGGTACGAGAAATCTTCTAGTGTGCAATTATGTAGTCGAAAACAAACACGATCACCCTGATCCCTCAACGGCACGACATAGATTATAGTTTTTTAGAACGTGAATTTCGTCGGTCTATGCGTGATACGGTGATAATTTATGGAGGAATTCCAAAATTATTTGAGCGTGTTACATCGCAATAAAAACAGATATTTTTTACTTTTCGTTAGTGACGATTCGAACATCCTGCAGACTACCATTAATTCTTTTCAATGTTAGTTTTAATTATACTGTTTACCATATGAATGATCGGATTGATGGAATAACTAAAATTGATTGAATATTCTGGCATGCAGCTTGGAACAATGAATCCCATTTTTGTGAATAACCCAAAATAGTAATAGATCTATGTTTCATTAAATACAAACAGATTTTTTATAATTAAAAATCAAAGAACTGAATTTTACATTAATATCGTTTTACATTTTAATTATATTTTAGAAATGAAGTGTACATATACACATTTTTAAATTAAGAAAGAAGTGGAAATTGGCTTCTCCCAAAAATTTTATGTATACATAAAAAGCTAGTGGGAGAAATAAAAAAATGATCAAACACTTAAATTTTTATTGATGTACTATTTATTTAACGTTTATTTGCATTCAATTCCGAAATAAAATTATATGAATAATTATTTCTTAATAAAATTGTTTTAATTTTAAAACGTCAAAAAGCAGGTAAGATCGAATATTGAGAAAACAAGGCATAGATTTATTACTATTTTAGAATCTCGTTCCCGTATGAAGAATTAAACAACGTGTCGAGATTCATTGTCCCAAGCTATACAAACTTAAGAGGATATTAAGTCATAAACACCGACTAGTTTCCGAGTCTTCGTAATGTACATAACGTGAAAGTCGTTGCATGATGACGATAGTTGGCCAAGTACACTGTGATTCATCCGCAGAAATAGCAATAATAGTCATTGTGTTAGGAACCTCGTTAGAAAATAGCGATCCAACATTGATCTAAATTATCGGTTTGTCAGCCGCCCTCTCTTCGCCCAGAGAATCCTCGCGCTTATCTCCTTTCATTCTCGCCGATGATAAATGCTTTACGCATCATCTCGCGTAATACATACTAGGTAGTTAGATACTACCTACAATGAAGGAAAAAAATGGCCGCCGAGATTTATTGAATCGATATGCCTAGTTGGTGTAAGTTAGCAGACGCTGATTGCAATCAACTCCGACGAGAATCTAACGGTCGTGTCATTCTGAAACCCATTTCGCGAACAAAACGTAGACGCCGAGGATGAATAGAACGTTCATTAATTGAGAAACTCCAAATTAGTTGAACGCCTAATGATCCCCGTCCCACCGACACCGTCGATGGTATTGCATATTTAAGTTTCACTTTGTGTCGTTCGTTCCGCCGCGTCGAATCCGAAGGAACAATGACACGCAACTGTGAAAGTGATTTTAATCCCGTGTAATTAACCAACGAGAAAGATGATGTTGCCAATGTACTTTCTGACAACAATAGCTTTATCAACATTATCGAACTTATTCGCTATTTAATTATAAGCGTGACCGAAGAAAATTTCACACGCGAATGAAGTGAGCTAATTTTATAATGTAATCAAGTAATGAATGATAATTCTATTACGTAAGCTTTATTATCATTAAATATTTGTTACTCTAGTATAGACATGATTAAGATGCTTTATTTCCATTTCTTAGGGAATTCTCCATTTATTAAATATCCCAAATAAATGGAAATTAGACAGTATAGAATGTCTTAATTTTTGTTCACGTTCTAATTTCTACTTACTGACTTATTTTCCTATAATTGTAAGTGTCATATAGGATCATACGATCTGCTAAAGGTTAAAAAGTTAATAATATGCATATAATTCTATCGTTATTAGACATAGAAAAATGCGGCAGTGAACCGAAATTGGGACATTTACTATACTTCTATTTAAAACGGAATGATATTTACAAGACATGATGCGACTATCGCGATTTAAACAGCTGGCGATGAATTGCAGTCGACACGGCGGAATCGCACGTGGGAACCGGCGAATTAAAGTAACCCAGAGGGAGGCGCGTACAGTCCATACCACAATAACATCCTTGCAAACATTGCTTCGTTTGCAACACAAAATAATCCTTGCTCATTCTACAATTTCGAAATAACTAATTTTTTATCTTACGGTTTACGCTTGAGATAAAATTTTCTGCAAATCCAGCAGGATTTCTAAACTTTAAAATTCCATACTACACATCGCATGGTCGTTGAAGAAATGGTTGTATCAATATCTGCAGAACTAATTACCGGGTCGTAAAGATAACGCGTGCATCGTAAATGCAACTTCAATAAAAAGATGATCCGTTGCAAGTGGCAGTCCGATAACCGTGGGTTTCTGGATTATCGCAGTCGCTGGCTCATTAGGCGGGTTTGCGGTGACAGACTGTACCTGCCAGAAGTACTCTGGATGGATGAGCGTCGACGCGCGTGACAGCCGGCGTATTAAGGCAGCGACAGACAAATTTCCGAAGCGCGCGGTCGCAAAAAACGCGGCCGCTCCGCGGAGAGGAAGCTCGACTTTCGTCCTCGGCCTCAGTCCGGTCGACGCTCAGGAAGGGAGGGATCGTCGCCGTCGCTCGGTGGCTCGTTACGCCCCGGTCGATTAGTCTTCCAAGAGGCGACTTCGCCGCGTTCGCCAACTTACACGTGTGCAGGGGGCCCCCGCATCACAGCTCGCGTACGCCAGCCGGACAAGCAAATTCATTAAAACCGGTTCATTTAATAGGCGCGCGCATTACGCGCTCGCTGAAATTTCACCGCGCCGAGACGAAACGCTCGCTCGATGACGAAATGTGTCTCACAGTTTTTCTCCCGTTCCTTTTTCTCTTCTACTTCTCATTCCTACCCCGTCTCGTTGGTCGCGTTTCGAGCTGCATAGTTAGAGAAAACGGATTGCACGGAGCATGTGACGGACCAAGGACTAAAGATGATTGAACCGCAGAATGCGAATAGCTTTGCTCAGCTTGATGAGTTACGCATTTTCCACTTCTATATTAACTTAACGTTGATTTTTCGAAATTAATCTAGTCATCAGAGAGAACTGTTGTTTTTAAATAATTAAAGCTGCGAAATTATAAGATTGATCTCTATGTTCTTCCTGATAATTAAAAGTCATATCTAAAATTTTACAACGTCTTAGAATAAGAACAAATAAAAGCTATGAGTTCCCCAGCTGCTAACAGAAAGTAAAACACATCCAGTTAAAAGCAAATTAGGTTTCTAATTCTGCTAATAGTCTACAAACTTCTTCGAACCTCACTCCTCACACACTATTTAACTCGTTTCATAGTTGAACTTGGAAAGTGAGAAAGTGACACAGACCGAGTCTCTATCCTGAACCACGCGTGAAAGCAGGACGCGCGTTCGCTTATTAGTTCGCATTGGCCGGCCTCGCGGCGGGACAATGAGCCGGGGATTGCATATTGTTGTTTATATTTACGCGGCATGGCATAAATCTTCGTTTAACTCACATTCAGCACTGAGTTCTCGCGACAAATACGACTTTCGATGTGCGCGCGCGCGCGCGCGCGGATCGCTCCGAGCGAGTGAGAATCGCGATGCGCACACGCTTCGTCACGGACAAAGCGCGGTCTTCATTAAAGCCTAGCCTCTTTGCGTGCCGGCCGATCATTAAGGACCGAGGACCGGCCTACGACTAATTTGTACTGTAAATGAGATCTCGGGGATCGTTACCCCGTGAAACAACGCCGCTTCGAGACGAGACTTCCCCCACGGATTATTTTCTCCGCTTGTTGGTAATTTCGGCACGATAACGCCTCTTCGTTCTTACGATAAATCGATTTAACTATACGATATCTAGTAATACTATCTCTATCCTTGAGTTTATTTTGTAATTAAATGATTTGATTAATCTTATTTAACTATTATATAAAAATAAAGCATTCTATGTTAGCAATAATCTTAAAAACTAGCTAGTAATTATATAAAAGAAGTATTTAAAATGTTTATCCTGATAAGAAAGAGTAATCATTCTAGTGTGCCATTAAAATAATCTGCAGCGTTGAATTGATGTTAGTTCATGATAAAAGCAGATAATTGGATGTTAGTGCATTAATAACGTAAATTGCCTGAAGAAAGTTGTTAATGGAATGTACATTAATGCAACATTGATTCATAATGGAAAAAAATCTGTTACGTATCTACTAGTATCTCTGAAGATACTCTCAACTGCACAATGGATGATGAAATGTCGTAGGTAGATACAACTATTATATGTACACATGCAGTATTTTACAAGAGGATCTCCTAATGCGATGATCGTATATCTTCGCGTAAAATCATCCAATCAAAATTGTTACGTTACCAATACCGATTACTACATCAATTTGATATTTCAATAATTTAATTGATTAGCAATAAATGAAGCTGAACGTTCAGTGAAGTATCCGTGACAGAATGTAAATGTTAATTTGTAACAGAAGCAGTGCGATCCATCACGAGCTATTGTCACAAGGTATGACGCACTCGGTTCTCGAAATTCACCATAAATCTTCACCCATACAATAATTCATCCTCCCCTTCCGCCGTGCGTTTACACGCCGCGGCAACGTGTAATTAAGACTCACCTTGCATAGGATGCGAACTCGCACTCGGCTCCACCTTCTCACCGCCGAACCGGCGTATTAAAACGCGCACGCACAATGGCCAGATAAGATTCGAGGGCTCATTGTTTAGAGAGCGAGAGGAGCAACGCTTCTCGATCTTCGTAAATCATCTTGCGCAAACATCGTTACAAGCCTGTCCGAGAGAGATCCGTGGCTCGGAGGACAGGACGCGTACCGAGCCACCCACGTTTACAAGGGAGAAACGACTCGATTAGCGGAAACCGTGATCGTCTTAATGGCGGTTTCTCGTCTCGTTCGCCTCGGATTCTCTCCGTATGCAAGTAGGCAGATACGCGATTCTCTCTTTGCGCTGATACGCGGTGAAAATAGGTAGTGTACATGCCAGACGAGCCGAGTTGCGATCGGCTCTAACGCGCCGTGAAATTGCGCGAACGACGACGAGACGCGATGCCGATGCTCGCTGAAAATTACGATTGAACGTGTCGAACCTGAGTAGAGTCCATTGTATGACACCGTGTGTCGAGGTAATAACGCTGTTTTGCAGATATTAATCAGCAACATCGAAGTGAAACGAATTTTCTGTCCGCGACGCGAACGGCCTTGGTTTTTACACGCCGGCGTACATATCCACCATGTAATTTCCCCGTTTAAGCACCGGCTTTTAACAGGAGTCGAGAGCGACACACCCTACGGCCTCTGTCTTTTTTACGTTCCACGCTTCTCCCCGGTGCAACCGAATTACTTTTATTACCTACAGACTAGCGCGTAATTACAGCGCGCGGCTCGAGACGGAGGCGCTACTATTCCCTAGAGAAATTGCCGCAGCGGTTCGTATTTTTTTATGCTTCGTCGGCTTCCGCGGTACCCAGGAAAGACGAATTCGTAGACCTCGGCTTCTGTACAACATCGATACACTAACGTCTCGGAGATCATTTAAACACATGTAAGTTAACTCTGATTGCTCGTTCGTCGATCCATCCTCTCAACGACATGCAATTATCCATTTTACAATCCTCATAATTCCACGTTAAAGAAGTTCAACTCGATTAAAGCCGACGTCTTCATAAGGATTCGCGCGGATTCTCGCGGGTAGTGGATGATGACAGGCTATCGGTTTAGAAGGCAGACGCGCGTTCCAAAGACAAACTTGCAAATGGCACTGGGTAATGGCGACAGCGCGCAACGATCTCTCCCCGAGTTCTTCCTCGTTTCCTCGCCGGTAATGCGCATATAATGTTTCCCTGAATTGAGACATCAGTTTCAGCCTCGACGCTGAACGATCGCGATTCATCGGCGAGCAACGCGCGCCGCGTTCAGTTTTCCCGTGAACACGCCGCGCCGCGGCTCCTCTCGCGGAGATGAGCCTGATGTCTGCCCTCCGGGAACCGTTGCAAGCAATTTTCACCGGCCGACCGACCTACCGGCCCTCTCTCGAGACTCGATCGACGATACGACGCGACGAGCAGCGTATTTGCATTCGCAGCGGGCAAGGGCGCGCGCAATATTTCGCCTGTCCGCGAGTAGGCAACGCTCGTGAGAATACAGCTATCAGTAAATTGCCGTCGCGAAATTACGAATATCGCGGCTCGTATATCACGGCGATTATTTTGCGTACGAAGGGAAATTTATCGGCCGGGACCCGACACGTTCCACTCGCTTCGAGCGGCACCGCGACAGCGCGTAATTTCGTGAGTTATTCATTGTGCTAGCGCGCCTGGGAATTTTCGTATTCGCCGTACCGTTCATTGTTCGCTCCTAGAGAAAGCGTCTTTGTCGTAGCAAAGCTCCGGTATAATGGACCGCGAAAAATAATGACTTAACCCACAGTCCTAGCGTTCTAGCTATGCGATATCCTTGAACGTGCCGACAAATGCTATAATACGTTCCGCGTCTTATAATTAGATCGAAGGCAACTTCGAATTAACGTACATTGCTAAATTGACGGTACTGACTCATTCATGATTTTCATAATTTCGCATATTCATCGATAATTTGTATCTGATACAAATATGTATTAATTAATACAAAAAACAATTTATATAAATAATTTTCTATTTCTGTTGCACCTATAATGTACAGTGTATCACAAAATCATTCCCAAGTAGGGAACAAATTTTTATTCTGGCCCTGCACCAGTTCCCTACTTTCGAATGCAGCGATTCAGGCTCACCGAGGTGAAGATCTAACACGTGAATTCGTAAATCTGCCTCCGTGGCGGCGACACAAATGCGCCCTGAATTCTGATCCGAATCGAGTCGATTTCGTTTCCCCTATGCCGTCGACCGGTGCCTGGCGTTGCCCTTTTTTTCCCCGCTTTAGAGTCCTGTGTGCCTCTGGTCGCATTCAGAATTCACCGTGGTCCGTCGCCCAAGGAGAGGAACCGGTGGAAACAGCGTCACCGGTCTTCGCGCCAGATAAATCTCAGTCGCGATCTGCCTCCAGGGATGCGTCGTTATCTACATACTGAGCACATGGCTTCGGCTGCTCCTGTTTTAGTGTAAACCCGATGTTCTACTCCAGAATCAGCATTAAAGTACGAAAACGAAGTCTGGATTGTGACACAGTTGCCAGTTTTAATGCAATTATTTTCTTTACTCTGATTGTAACAATTGTGTAAGAGAAGCATTAAATAAATAATTGAATTTCAAAGGATTGGTACTTCAGTTGGTTGGTACGAATTCTAAACCAATTGAATAAAAGCAAGGAAATAAATGGTGAACGTTACATTCGGTGAAATCGAGCAGGCCGTGGTTATATTGAAAATACATTGCTAACACAGTAGGAATACTTGTAGGAGATATTTCAGAAGCTTGTGAGACCGGAATAGCGTTCATAAATAATTTATCCAGTTCCATAGCGTAGCCGGCGTAACTGTACACGCCAGCGTTCATTCTCTAGTCTGGATCACCGTAAGAACCGGATCGGTGAATGATTCCGGTAGTATCACGCGGCGAGCGACTTTCGTCGGAACGGAAAACGCAATCACGGCGAGCGAGGAAGCGATGCGGGCATCGAGACGAACTCGGATCGATGGTTTTTACTAATTATATGGGCGGCCGTGCCGTGGTTCGATCAAAAGTCCCGGTCGGACAAAATTGCGTTGACCTCTCTCGCATGAATCGGCCTTTTCGTATGGATATAAACAATATTCGCCATTTCCGGGGTGAGAGCCTCGAGAATTCAATTAACGCACGTGGAAATCGAGCCGAACTGTCGATTAACCGTAATATGAATTATACCTACGTCGTTCGATGATTAAAATTCGACTAAAGTAGCAATTGATGTCTGATCTCGGAAAAGAATGTGAGTAGATCACGCGAGTATGCGATATGCAATCAATTTATTTTGCCATATTCAGGCTAATTCGTTTTGCTTACTCGGTACCATCGTTTTTTTATACAGGAAGCCCCAGTATTAATGATACAAACATGAAGAGGATAATTGTACATGGAAACATATGTTGAAAATATTGAATAAATTCTTTTTATTCAAGACTTTGTTTTCGAGAAAATCGACAATTTTTCCATTAATAAAGTAAATCTTAAGAATTACATGTTCATAAACCTATGGCACATGATTTGTATCGAGATTATCCTTTCAAATACGACATAGTCAATTTATGTTTATAATAAATATATTTTATAATATTTATAAGGATATATATAATGTATAAGGATTATATAAGGTATAATATTTATAATAATAAAGTTTATGTATAATCGGACGAAATTCAAAGTCGATTTCAACAGAGCCTCAAATAAAAGAACTTTATTCCATATTTTCAATTTATTTTCTCACGTACAATGACTCCCTTCCACTATCGTATCATTGATACTTGGACACCTTGTATATTGGTTTAGTTCGTTATAATGGCTTAGTTCGTTAGTGTAGCTCCCTTGTCCCTTATAGTTAGTCATATAAATTCTCTACGCATCTGTTGTTTCCCACTTGATATTTATACATGACACGCGAATTTTCCCTCGATACTTTCTCAACGCCATTTCAAACAGCTGCGCGAACTCTCATTGAGGGGTAGTTAACACGAACGATCATTTTTTCAATGGGAAACTACAATTATTGAAACTAGTCTTGAAAATTCATGACAGTGATCTATTGAAACTCCATCGCTCCGTGATAAACAGATACGATAGACGCAGTGAAACTGCACTATGGCAAGATTAATGACTTGCATCAGATTTACATAATGGAAAACAAAAAAGCAGAACATTATTCTCCTAAAATTATTCATGTAAATTCCATAACTTAAGCTAGACAAACATATTTAGCACATAGCAGTTTCATTGAATTAAATACATAGCAGGGCTTAAAACGATCATCAAACACGGACGATTAAACGAAGCAAAGAATCTGAATGAGTCAATTGAACCTCGAACGCAGCAAAGCGAAAAAGACGATCAGGAATTTCCAATATTCCGCAATCCACGAATTCCTGTTACGGAATTTTGGAATCCGTTAAAAACCATTTCCTTCAGCTTCGCCACCCGCGTATCCTAGGAACGCTCAATCACAGCGAGGCCAAGCGAAGATTATACAAGGAATCAGCAAATTAAATTTTAACACTGTATATAGATTACAAATATGTATTTCCTCACTTCAATTCCACTATCTTTTATGGAAGCCCTCTTCGTTTATACTTCGTCGCAATCGAAATTATGAACAGGTGTTTAACAATAACATTTACATTATGCATATTTCCAGTAAACTCGTTATCTACCACTCACGTTCTCCGCCTATGCCTGCAGAGTTTCTGCATATGCATTCTGGATATATATTTTATTGTCATATTTTACATATTTTGTATCATAAGTGCAGGAAGACCCGCGTCCCGCAGGTAAGATTTCTTCGATTGGGGGTTCGCTCGGGCGCTAATTGGCAGTTATTTCCTATCCGACGTCTACCGTAAGGCGCGCAGCGTGGCCGCATACGCAGCCGGCCGCATGCATATGCATACGAAGCTGTTCTCTGGAAATTCTTTGGACCGTTGTTGCACGGATTCGCGCGATACCGGTGCCCCGCCGACCTCGGCTTCGCCTAAAGACAACGCCGTTGTACATATCGATGCACCCCACCGGGGTCGTCGCATTGCATCGAGGAAACAGCGCCGTCATTTACATATGTATCGCGCCCTTAAAACCTGACGAATCGACATGCACTCCCGCGACAGAATCGTTTTGCATTTAGAAAATCGACTGGCATACGTGATTAATAAACTAATTGGCTTTATCGTAATTGATTTAATAATGCGTTTCGTAATTGTTCCCAGTACTGATATTATGTACTTAAAGTCTGAAGCGCATACATACAGTACGTACCAAATATGGATAGACTGATTTTATAACTCATTAAAGATCGATACGGTCCCAGGTTATGCAGAATTGATGAGCACAGTAAAAGATAATATCGTATTTGCTAATTAAGAAACTCACCGACGCCATCAGTACTTCGAAAAATCGTAATCGAAACTGTAAACTCATTTGTTTCCGAAGCGAACAGGCAGAAGCAACAGACTTGTTGTTCTGCAGGATTGCCTAATTTATTAGCGTATCGCGTCGTAACCGGTGATATATCGGAACGTGGGACCAGGCGTATACATTTTTTAATGCGGTTCGCGTTATTAAGAAAGGTGGAGAGGATTGTACACACACGACGCATATTTATGCAAACGCGCGACCAGTGCCCAGCGTTTCTCTTGGCGGCGCTGATGGCTTATAACACCCAGATCATCGCCGGCCGAAGAACGCCCTTATAAGATGTATACCGGGACAAGAAACGCCATTAGCCGTCTCGAGAAATTTATCTTCCTTCCGCCGGGCTGCGGAGACAGAAACTCGCACCGCGCCGCGAATCGTGTCGCGATTACTTGTTTCGCGTTATTATCAGCACTTTATCATCGTCACGCGGGGCGTTGAGACGTCCGGAACGCCTTCGCGGGCTTATATCCTCGGAAATCGTGGAGCTTGTTATCGTTCCTCCCCTTCACGACGCGTTTAATTGCTTCCTCTTTTAATTTCGGCGCGAAGATAAATGCGCACAGGCACGGAGTTTCATACGGAACGTAATAATAGCATGCATTTCGATTAGATGATGATATTGATTCAATCTTTATAATTTAAAACTTAAAACTTAAATAAAAAATTTAAAAAAATTTTAAACTCGATTAACTCTAGTTACTTGTAATAAACTGAACAAAACGTGGTCGCCAATTATTTCAGAAAAATGTGAACAATGACCGGATAACTACTTGCAATTATTATAAACGTCTTCCAAGAATTCACCAATTATTACTACAGAAGATAATAAGTCCCGTGTTAATTACGCGATGAACATGGCATCAACCATATGTGACGAGATTTCCGCCGGTTAAACGATGCGAAGCAAGGCTGAAAGAACTACTGCCGGTAACAAACGACGTACACGGTGACAATTCGATAACCCGCGGCACGCCTCTTGGATTTAATCGTCGCTAGATAAATTCAGCGGCTTTCTTAATTAGCGAATCCGGTGTTCGCGGTGAGTCGTTGTGGCCGCGCGAGATTCTTGTTGCAAGAATAAGGAAAGGAGGAACGAGGAAGAAGCGCGCACACCGGCTCTCATGTATTATGTATTATAGTACCGAGCATCGCGGCCGGTATCGAACGCCTAGAAACGTTTATAGTCTGCGGCACGGCAGCGTGCTGACGATATTTCCGAAAGGCGACAACTAATGAGACAGAGATTGCGGTAATTAGAGTGCAGACGCTCGCGTGCTTCGGATACATGAAAATATCGGAGGAAAATATGTAGCGGTTGCGGTTATTAAACGTTGCATGTGGCTGCGATAATAAATTGCGAATGTCTGCTTAGTTACGAATTAGATTCAATCTCTTGATAACAGAAAAATTATTGGCTGTCGTTAAAGATAAAGACTAACAAAAAGAATAGAAATGGTGCATATGTAAAATTTAATACAGACATTTTTATATGTATAATCATTCAATGTTAAGTGGAAGAATTTTTATAAAAATACATTTACAAGTGACAAACGAAACTTTACACGATAAAATTTAAGGTTTATTTTGTTCTCTGATGGTAGCGTGCACTCGAATCAAGGACAGATGCAATTGTTTCGAACGAAATTGTTGCGGTTTTCATAACTCGCTTCTGTGCCCTGAAGGGATCGAAAGTGCGATGCCGCACGGTGCGGGCCTGTGGCGCGAAAGAACGCAAAGTAGTACATTGAAGCAATATTGCAGCGAGGAATTGAAATCGATTTGAAAGTATAAGCAGGTCGGAGGTTTACGTAATGATCAAGTACTATTGTGGTTTATGCAAGATTGTTTCAAATTGGTGCATATTTAGATTTTATGCTCAACTCTGTCAGTCTTTCCTATTTGCCACGTAGAATCAGTCAGAATACATAAAATTATAGAGAATGACGGAATCAACGAGCATTTTTATTAAACATATTGTACAATAAAATTATAATGTCATTTTAAATTAATTAAAAAAGAGAACAAATAAATTGATCTTAAAAAATTCTAATGATATGACAAAAGTTTCAAATACCACTTTCATCAATCAGATAATAGACCATACGGTGCATAATTGGACACGTAATTTATTATGTAAGTACGTCTATGAATATGAATTTTCACACAACTCCATTAAATTATGCATCATATTAAACATTATACATTTTGCGAATGGTTTAACTAGCACTCTGATTATGACTTCATCATAATCAGGTGCAGCACGTGAAGTTTTACGCGAAATCAGAAAACGCGGGAAACCGGTGAATTTTTTATTATTACAAATTACCTTAATTACGCGCCTACAGGTTTTGTGCGCGCGAGAATTTAGCATCTCTTTCCGCTGTTTAGCATGAAAAAGCCAAAGGGGTAATAACGTTGCCGCGGGAAGCGGTTATAATCGCCGAGTCAGAAGCGAGTCTAATGACTGGCTTGTGCAAATCAACCGGTATTCAGTGGGCATAATGTTGCAAGAAGTTTCGATACTGGTGATTAGGCGCCTACGAAGCCGGCAATTGTTCCAAATCTTCCAAACGTATGCCAGCTTATGGTATTATAGTAACCATCGGAACACTTTTGAGTTCATTATATCGACAAACGTTTAGCAATATACATAGACGTTTAAAAAATCATTTTAGAATATTATTTATTATTACGAAAAAAATGTATACGAAAGTATAATTGTATTTAAACTCGACTCTACTATCAGTATAATAAAAATTAATAAAACATGCACATTGAAAATAGAGGCTGCATTCAACAAGTTTCACAAGCATTACCTAAATGTAAAGTCTGAATCTCAAACAACACCATGGGAAATGTTGGACGAACTTTATTTCCATATTTCAAGCTATGTAATCAGTTTTGACTCTGGTTGTATACGATATGTATGTAGGCAGTTTTCCTGGGTTTCTCGTCGGCTCGGTCGAAGCGAAACGATAAAAATCTCCACGTTGCGACACAAGTTCCCCGCGAAATGACGACGATCAACGTAAATCCCGGTAATCAGATCGTCATGGCAGCGCCGGTACACATTAACGCATTGTTGCGGCCCCGCGAACCAGGCCGCGGCACCAGGTTTCTCTCCGTTTGATATGCATCATCTGCCCCGGCTCGCGTCGAGCTCGACCGCATATACGTACACCCCCTCTCATAAGTCTTAGGGCGCGTTATAAATCGTCTAACCAAATGAGACACCGCACGAATACAAGTAAGCAAACAAGAATTTGTGACATTTTAATGAATAAATCAAAAGAAATCAAAATGTCGAATTATCATATGTAAATCTCTTAGCATTTAAGAATTGCCGCAGGACTTTTTAACGGGGATGTACTTACCTATCGATCGAGGCATCGCAATCGCGGAAATTCCGGGTGAACGCAGAAACGCGTGAAATGGAAATGCATTGTTCCCCATTTAACGATTCCTGCGTTCCTCCCGTTCTCCTGTAAATATCATGTTTAACTTCCCACGTTGCACCACCGTTTCGGTGAATAGCAAGCGACGGGATTTGCGACGCGACGTCCCGCGCTCTTTCTCAAGCGATCTCCTGGCGAAGCGCGTGGGCGTGTGTCTTCTTCTCGCGGCGAGGCGTTTTACCTTTACGCTTTTCATAACGGGAATCAGAACAATCTGACTATACTCAGATGGTACGTTAGACCAGATTAAACCGTTTGTGTTTCCTCCGCAGTGATCTAGAGATCATCAGTTAAACTGGTTTTCTCTTTTCTCGTTTCGAAAAGAGAATTATGATGTGAATTTATACAGAGACTTGTGATTTGTCCACAAGATGGAAGAGCTTCCTGAGAAAACTGTTTAAAGATGATTACACGTATGAACAGACAAAACCTGATCATACTTTTAAGACTTTCAAATTATATAAAATAATTGTATACGTTGTAAAATCGTACCTAAGAGCTTTCCTAATACTAAGCAATAGATACTTTAGTGAAACACATTTAGAGTTGCATCCTGCCGGATGCAGTTCTTGCAAGAATTTAATTACGTCGTCGTCACGTTCGATAAAATGTATTATGATAAATGAACAAGAATGGACGTGAACGAAATATGCGACGATGTTCGTTAAAAAGCCATTAGCCTCAGTTACCTACGATTGTTTCACTTCAACGAGTTCGTTCCTGTGTACGTAAGTACGTGACTCTTTCATGTTTGCCGTAAAGGCATTCTTTTTAATCGTGTAACATCGTCTCCGTTAGTTCAAACGTTAACGCGATTCATATTAGAATCATATAATTATAGCTCGTTGTATCGCGAGGATCAGAAATAAAAGAGGTGGTCTCGAGGGGAAAAGATTATCGCAAAGCGTGTGGAGACCTCGGAGTTAGACAAAGGGAAATACATGACAGAAGAGACTGCAGATGCATTACAGTGTATGGCAGAAACGAAGGCTCCCCGACAGGGACGCCCACGCACAGTCGCCCAGTCAAGGCTGCGTCAAGTTCAAGGGGAAACAAAGGGGTGTGACGGGCCGATCGAACGAGATCGATTATTAAACGTTCGTCCAGGCGAGGGGGCCGTTGCTGTAGATAGCCACGGTTTACGATGTCGTTAAATAGAAACGGCGCGGCGTCGGAACGAGGGTAATAAACTCTATTAATGAGTTTCATTAATGACGATAGGCCTTTACGCTTTAAGCAATCAGCTACGAGCCAACCAACCCGATTAGACATGCCTTCTTTTATGCTCTCGTTTCCTCATCTGCTTATGACAGAATATTAAAACGTTAATTGAGGAAGCTTCGTTTTCAATTTAGCTACCACCCAGCCAGGTACCACCCAGGAATTGTATTCGCACACTTTGTGTGCAATTATGTATTGCCAACTGACACGAGGGTCATCATCTACATATATGATAAACGAAGATTTACATACTGTTTAAATGAAATTAGTTACACAATATTTCTAAATTCCTAATCCTTGATTTTATTAAATTGCTACACTAGTCAATTTCCTTGCCTGACCTCCTCCTCCTCCTCTTCCTTGTTTCGCAACGAGACATCAGGGCAATGGTATCGCTTTTTAAGGATGTATAGGCT